>NC_053151.1:2996893-3296893 GCF_016808335.1 Panicum virgatum
TTGTTCTAGTTGGCTGTGTTCTATAAAGTAAATGTAAAAGCAATTTATTTGTAGCTGATGCATGTTCATTCCAGAAAGACAGGTATTTCATACCTTTTGTGGGTTAATACCGGCAGCTGCAACATAAACATCAAGTTTACCAATAGGTATGCCTATCCCCTGAACACCAAGGTCACCTAAGCCTAGAATGCGACTCCCATCAGTCACAACTATCATGTCAACCTGAAAAGGTGTCAACCAATTGCGTGAAGGCAGGTCATAAAGGCAGAAATAGGAGAAGTAATGCTGAATATTGTTTATATGGTCTCTAAACAGAAAGGTGTTAAGCAATCGAGAGTTTATCATGAAAGTAACAATAATGCAAGTTACTGTACAATTACTTCTAAGCATTGGCTCATGGCATGTTGAAAGGTCTAGGAAAGCACTAGCATCAATCAAATGTTATGATTCAGTTTCATATCTTTTTAACCGAATCGATACTCTAGAAGCAATACTTAAAAAATAGTGCATTTAGACAGCAGTTTCAATTATACCTTCTCTGCTGGCCAGTTGTAAATCATCGACATCATCTCCCCCTTATCCTTTGCACTGAAATACATCCCGCAGGGTCGTCTGAACAGACCACTGTAATTCTCACAGACCAAGCCGACAGTGGGAGTATATATTATCGGTGCAAAATCCTTAATATTGTCGATTAGCACCTGGCAAAAACAGAGCATATTATCACCGTACAAGCACTCCAAATTCAGGGCGATCACCATTGCATCAGTTTTTTTTTATCCAAACACGATACTGCAACACCGAGAGCTCACCCTGTAGTACAATGTCTCGTTCCGGTCGTGCAGCCTGTTGAGCTCCAGCGACCGGAACGAGTTTCCTGCAACAAAAAAAGCAAGCGCGCGAGCACGCATTCGCATCAGCAGGGGCCGATTCCGACGGGAGCGGCCAAACGGCGGGAGGGGGGCCGACTCACTGAATCGCTCGTACTGCTGCTCGAAGGACATGACCCGTGGGGGGAGCAGGCCCCGGAGGCCGAGGCGGTCGCGCTCCGTCATGGGGAACGCCGTGTCCTGCGCCCAAACGGAAGGGAAGGCCCCGGTAAGATGAAACCGCATCACAGCCCGCGCGCGCGCGCGCAATCGCGAGATCGGGGACGGGGGAACGCCGCGCGTGCGGATGGCTGCCTACCTTGTTGTACCATGGGTCGTGGAGGATGACGTTGCCGCGCTTGTGCACGATGCAGGGCCCCGGGACGGCGGCGCCGGCGCCTGCCTGGGGCGCGGACGACGACAGGAGCCGCCGGATCTGCGACGACCGCCGCGCCGCCGAACGCCACATCGCCAAGCGAGATTACAGCCGACACGCCTCTCGGCCGGGGACCCGGAAACCAATGCTTGGCAGCCGCGTCCGGAGATGGTGGTGCGGTGGTGGTCCCACCGGGACTTGCAACTTGTATTTTAAGCTGGATGGAAAGCTCCAGCGATCTGCAACAGCCGGTACTGGAAACTAAATACTGGTATTGATATTTATTAGTGTTACTCAATCTATTTTTATTTATTTACGTATCGTACTAGATTTATTCTAAGTTAAATTTGACAAATTTTGACTAAATCTATATAAAAAATAATAATATTTTCAATACCAAATTTGTTTCATTGGATTTACCATAAAGTATACGTTGATAGTGAATAGATTGGATAGCATAATTGTTATTATATTTTTCTATAGATTTGATCAAAGTTAATCATATTTGACTTAAGGCAAATCTAATATGATATGTAAATAAAAATGAAGGGAGTACCATCTAGTAATAAGCATTGCACCTATATAAGTATCTGGTGGTAACACTATTCAGTATCCATATCTAGTCTTTAGGATCAGTTGATGTGAACACCATATATTGTACTAAAGGTCCTATATATATTATTTGAAAAGGGAATCATCTCCCTTTCAATCATAAGTATTGTGTAGCTGAGATAATAAGAAGATATCGTGCGAGGCAAGAGATCATGCTCGTGCTGAGTTCAAAATATTTGTTTGATTTAGACTCGTACCGAGTGGAAATATCCGATGACGAAGATCAAGATTCTTAATTTCAACTTACAAGAATCGGGACTGAAACCGGTTTTCAATGGATACTCATCAACGGACTCGTAGGAGGGATTTTGGAGGGGGCTCGTCGCCGTGTGTGCGGGCACTCCCGGTGAGGGTAGGACAGACAGGATAGGAGCCCCCGATCACGCGCGGGGCCGCGGTGGTGTGCGTGGGTGTGCTTTGGGTGGTGTCGTGGAAACGCGCGGGAAGGGAAAAGGGGAGGTGTGGGCGATGTGCGCGGAGGAGCGAACGCGGGCCGGGGCACGGCTCTACCAGTGAAGACATGTGTAATGCCCCAGTCCCAAATATGGCTAAGTTCTACTCTCACGTTGAGTAAGACACACACTCGCACCAACGCTGCTTACACTTGTTGCTCCAAATACCGGACGGGCCGACCGTACGGAGGCTACACACTCAGGGAGCCGGGAGATCGCGCTGCTGCTGCGGTCGTCTCTCCAGAAGCGGTTCCAACGGCGGGTGTTCCGGGCGTGCCACCTGGCTTGACCTCCAGCCAAGAAGGTTTGTGGACGATGTTGACGAATCGCCCTACAAAACAGACTTAAAAACCAGTATAAAATTCTCTGCCGATCTCTCTGGATCGGCAAATGCCAGAGCCAATCGGCTCTTAGCGTAGATTCCTTCGCTTGTCGCATCGGCCGATGGCTCCCCTACAGTAGGTTAGCAGATGTATATATAAATAAAGTATGACTTTACTCTGAACATGATATAAACTACTTACTGCCTCAGATCGACTCATGCCTCATGCAAAATATCGACAAAGAAACGGGCCAGAAAGCAATCTATTCTACTCACAGCATAAATTAACTCCAGGGCCAGATAAACGACTAAAGCGAGCATAGGAACGTCCCGAGATAGTAATCCCAGGGCCAGATACACAACTAAAGCGAATATAGGAACATCCCAAAATCAATCTACACAGTGCATTGGCAAGATTGCCCTAGGAATATCCGTAACTTACGAGCCGATATTTATGCACGAAAGCAATCATCCGAGTCTCCAAGGAAACTCATCTAAGAACAGCAAGTAAATCTAAGACATGCAGAGTAAAGGTGCCGAAAACACACAAATCCCCCGGATCACCGCGTGCACATGTTGCAGCGCATGTCGTGGTGTGTAGTGATCGGGTGGGTAGCATGCATTCGGCCGTAAAGAGCCGATCCGTAACATGAAGCACGTAAACAGAAGTGGATCGACACGATACGAGATAAACGATGAATCTTGCCAACAACAACGCTTGGTACAAGATTCATCATGGTAAAGGCAAACGCCTGAATGCTCTAATAGATCTGCAAAAGACGCTATTAGAGCAGCATGGCGCTTACTTGAAATCCCTAGAATTAGGGTTGGCGATGCGCCAAGGTTGATGGACGAGAACCCGTGTGTCGCTGGGGACGTATGAGCTTCTCTCTCTTTATTTCTTAGGTCAAGTTTACATATATATATATATATAGCCCATAGGCTTGACCCTTAAGCAAGTAAACTTCTAATTTAACTAACCATCGGATCCACTACAGTCTTATCCTAAACGGATCCGACTCTGTCTCTAACTTTACATTTATTCGGCCGACTGACTCGCATCGCGTTACAACTCGATTCAGCCCAAACCGGCCCATCAACCAATCTTACCAGAGGCCCAATACTCGGGTAAGATCTGGCGATAACACATGCCCCCCTAGTTTTGACGGTAGTGATTACTGCAAAACTATTCCTTTGACTAGGGGTGCCTTCCAGCCAAGACGTCGCACGCCTGTCAAGCTTCTCCACTGAACCACGCAGCCTTGGTAACTGCACACCTCATTGGAAACCGCAACGGCGCCTCCTCGGCTCCTCCGCACATCGCCTTCTCGACTCCTCCAGCGGCTATTTAATCGGCCATTGGGGGCCTTTCCCTGTACATTCTCAATCCTTCCAAATCGCAATGGCTTCCAGTTGCAATTCGAACTCGTTAGCGGTCTCCTCCTCCTGGGGCACGCCGCCGCCTCCTTCCTCATCGACCACTTCCCCCTCTCCTTCTTCCTCTTCTTCCTCGGACACAAAGTGCTGCGACTCTGAATACATCCCCTACCACGAGATCGAGGGACACATGTGCGACATCAACATCCTTGTCCATCACGAGCTCGCCGTTCGTGACTATGGAGAGTGCATCATCGACACAAGTGCCCTTGTGTGTTCTGAATGCCGGCTTCCTCTCCGACCTCCCATTTTCAGGGTGAGCTCAGCTCTGACCTGATCTGATCTGATCTGATCTGATCTGACCGAATTAATTTGGATGCAGTTTGGTTTGATTTGGTTTTGGCTTCTTGCTATCCTAACCTTGTTACAGCATCTCCTTAAATACATGCACATTTGTAGCATCTGCTACCATCGTGGTGATATCGCCAACTACCGTCACTGCCACGAGCTCGACTACATGGTCAAAGGTATCTCGGTGGAATGTGAGGCTTGCAAAGAATACCTTCCATTCTCTACCTTGGCTTTACACCAGCTGGATGATTGCTCATTCAGGCAGACATTGCCAAAGATTGCCCCAGGCATGCCTCCCATGTTTAACCTCAGGATTAGCCCCTCCATCAGGCCTCAGGCTCTATCCTCTATCAACACACGCAAGTAGAAGCTTTGTTGTGTAATATTGACATTGGCGACACTTGGGATCACACAAAGGTGAATAACGTCCATAATCTGAGCTGGTTGTGGACTTAAGTAGTGCCCAAGTTCCTCCCGTGGCCGCCCATCCGGACCAGCCTGAGGTAGTTACACCTTGAGCATGAAACTTGGAAGATCAGGTTTAGCCTCAGCATCACCGAGCCAAACAAAATATAGTCTTGTTTCTGCAATGAAGAAAATAAAGTATTCTTCTTGGCCCTCTAAAACAACGCCCGTTCCATAACGGATCAAGGGGATATCTTCTTTGTAACATTCATCAGTTGTATTCTCATTAAAAAACCCATGATGGTCCATCAGATGAGAGGCCAGCGTATTATAGAAAAACGGCTTCTATCTACACATAGACATCGGACACATGAGTTCCCTGAGATTGCAAGACCGGGCATGTTTCATGTAGTTAGCTGGAATTAAGTTTGCACCACAGCGATGGGGGCAATCAATCACACCGGCCATGACTCTGCTGTCCAAGCCAACTACTCAAAACCAGGGATGAGATGTGGCACTAGAGTGCGCTCTTGAGCATGAATTGCACAGTAGCTGGCCACATGCTTCATCCAAAGACCCTGCGGTCAATGTGCACTAACGAAACAACAAAACGAAAGAAGAATAAGAATAATACTCCGATGACAAAGTTGCAACCATCGACATCAGAAGAATGATTGGAACCTGGTAAGCTCCGTCAAGAAGACGGGGTTGTCGGCAACCGCTGCAAAAAAGGTCCAGGCGGATAAACATCTTCCGGATCTGCGCAGCGCAACGGACGGAGGGAGAGTGCACCTGGATCCGCTGCTGCTTCCCGGTCGAATTCCCATCTTTGCTGGATCTGGTTGCAGCGGTGGCGAGTGTCAACTCCGGTGGGGAAAGCGTGACGGCTCGCTTGGTGAGAATCCGTCGCTCCCAACGACAGACCAGAGAACGTAGATCTGCAAGAAAAAGAACCGACCAAAATGATGAATCGATAGGAGAAGCATCGAGGTCAGAGGAAGGAAGAAGAATAGAAGAAGCTTGATACGACGAGGGAGGGAGCGCACTTGCTTGCTGCTGGCCTCGATGCTTTCTCGTCGTAGCAAGCTTCTTCTGTTCTTCTTCCTTCCTCTGATCTCGATGCTTCTCCTATCGATTCATCTTTTCGGTCAGTTCTTTTTCTTGCAGATCTACGTTCTCTGGTCCGTCGTTGGGAGCGATGGATTCTCACCAAGCGAGCCGGCACGTTTTCCCCACCGGAGTTGACACTCGCCGCCGCTGCAACCAGATCCAGCAAAGGCGAGAATCCGATCGGGAAGCAGCGGCGGATCCAAGTGCACTCTCCCTCTGTCCGTTGCGCTGCGCGGATCCGGAAGATGTTTATCCGCCTGGACCTTTCTTGTAGCTGTTGCCGACAGCCCCGTCTTCTTGACGGAGCTTACCAGGTTCCAATCATTCTTCTTATGTCGATGGTTGCAATTTTTTCATCGGAGCATTATTCTTATTCTTCTTTCGTTTTGTTGTTTCGTTAGTGCACATTGACCGCAGGGTCTTTGGATGAAGCATGTGGCCAGCTACTGTGCAATTCATGCTCAAGAGCACACTCTAGTGCCACATCTCATCCCTGGTTTTGAGTAGTTGGCTTGGACAGCAGAGTCATGGCCGGTGTGATTGATTGCCCCATCGCTGTGGTGCAAACTTAATTCCAGCTAACTACATGAAACATGCCCGGTCTTGCAATCTCAGGAAACTCATGTGTCCGATGTCTATGTGTAGATAGAAGCCATTTTTCTGGAATACGCTGGCCTCTCATCTGATGGACCATCATGGGTTTTTTAATGAGAATACAACTGATGAATGTTACAAAGAAGATATCCCCTTGATCCGTTATGGAACGAGCGTTGTTTTAGAGGGCCAAGAGGAATACTTTATTTTCTTCATTGCAGAAACAGGCCTATACTTTGTTTGGCTCGGTGATGCTGAGGCTAAACCTGATCTTCTAAGTTTCATGCTCAAGGTGTACCTACATCAGGCTGATCCGGATGGGCGGTCACGGGAGGAACTTGGGCACTACTTAAGTCCACATCCAGCTAGTGTTATGGACGTTATTCACCTTTGTGTGATCCCAAGTGTCGCCAATGTCAATATTATACAACAAAGCTTCTAATTGCGTGTGTTGATAGAGGATAGAGCCTGAGGCCTGATGGATTATTGAACTCTAGTTGGTTGTGAGGAACTGTGAAAGCGACGTGATGATGATTTTGTGGTACGTGTCCTAATGGACTTTGATGGATTATTGTGTTTGTGTACTTTGAACAACAATGTTGTGTAATTTGTTGAAACCTACTATGCCTGTACGATTAGTACCTTTGTGTAAATTTCTTGCTAGTTAATTACGAAGCTTGAGCTTTTGTTTGTATATGACTTGGAAACTGCTGCAGCAGTTTACCGAGATAGAATCAGTCCAGACCCTATATTCTTGACAGCAGAATCTTCCTCGTGGATTTTATGCCATCAATAGAAGAGGGCAGGTTTTGCATGCCACAGTTAATGATGCAATTGTTGTGCCTTTTGTCAGCGGTCAAGTATGATCTTCTGTACTTCTGGACTCCCCTTTCTTATCTATGTATCAGATACTTCTTTTAAGTTTTAAAACAATTTTGGTATACAGTTAAACAACCTTGAGCTCGCGGTAAATCTTGCCAAGAGGGCTAATCTTCCTGGTGCTGAGAATTTGGTAAGCTCCATTACTGAGATGACTTATGTGGATGCTATTTTGTTGGCCATGCTTTCTTGGCTGTTTTGATGCTCATTTGCTCAAGAGGAAACTAATATGGATTAGCAAACTTTGCGATCCAAATTTGCCTTTGTAAATGAACGGTGCATCTAGGAAAAAATAGCTTCAAAATAACATGTAGACATTCATGCGCTTGTCAAAGAAACTACTTTTCATACATATTCCATTTCTCAGTTCTCAGACTTATTGAGCCATTATCCTTGCATTCATGCAAGTATTGATGCTTTGCAATGTTTATAGAAGTTGTAGACTGTGTAGTTGAAGTTACCTATATGTGTCAAGGTTGTATGGTTTTCATGAAATTCTTGATTGTATTGCCGGTTGTCCAAAGATTTCAGGAATTGTTTGCACAGACAAAATACAAGGAAGCAGCAGAGCTGGCTGCGGAATCTCCCCAGGGCCTGCTGAGGACACCTGAGACCATAGCGAAATTTCAGGTGAGTTTCTGGTTTTTTTGTGTATGATGAAGCTATTGAGGTTTGTGCACCTCCTTTCAACAGGTTTCACCTTTGGACATTTTCATAAATCATGGTTAATTTGGTGAAATAAACTACTGTGCTAGGATCTTGATAAATTCATGGGATTTTTTAGACTAAAGTTGTTTTTTGTGTATTGGTGAAGAGAAACTTTTAGTGCTTACTGGTCATTCCTCATTCCTCAGAGGAACATTAGATTGCTCCCGCAAACTCCAGAAATTATTAGAGGTAAGTGAAGACTGCAATCCAGAATGAGGACGGCCTAGGATTGTTGCTTATATCTGAATTGAAGAGTTCAGTATATGAATCGACTAGTTGTGACGGGCTGTACACATACACGGTGCATGGAAGTGACGCATTTTAATGCTACATTGGAGTGATAAAACGCGTGCTTGTGTTTGTTTTCAACCAAAAGGTCAAGTGTAGTCATCTCACTTAACGGGTTGTTTTTTGTTGATCGTTGGCCAAACAATCTTTTTCTCCTAGACGCCTTTTTTTTTGAGATTTAGAGATTAGAGTGGGCTTCCCACATCATCAAAGAAATAAAAGAGCTGTCATGACATAGAAGGGAATAGGCACCTATGTTTCAGTTTACCATGACGGATGTGCCGGGGTTGGGATAGTAGAAAAAAGATAATCGATTATTTAGAGATAATTCATGCTAGTTTGTTAATTGTATGAAATATGAGGATTATATTTTTTAAAACATAATTTACAATATCCACAATCACCTTGCGGAAACGAAAAGAAAATTGTTATTTAAAGAGTAAATCGGACCAACAGACATAATTGCAGAATAAAGCTAAACAAACAAATAGTTGAAGTCCAAACTTTTGGGCATATATACTTGATGGGGGTAATGGTTAACATGTCAAAAAAATGCAACTTACTTAAAATCTTCTCTGCCTCAGAAATCTAATGTCAAAAATCTCATGCCAGGAAAACAATGCATGGTTGGGTTTGAAAATGTTGATTTCACAGGGTTTGAAACAGCTTGTGATCGCATCGGTGGCCATCAATCTTGTGCAATTTTTTTATAGAAAAAAATCTTGTGCGACTGAGTACGCCTCTCCTTCTAGAAGCTGACGAAGGCAAAGCACGAGGAAGCGTGGTGGCGCGGTCTCACCGGCCCAACCGGTGCTGTTCTTCTGTCCAGCCTGACCAAACATAATGAGGCTGTGCCCGCCATTGTCGTCGTCGTCGACTCCGCCCACCAACCGCATAAACCCCACCTGTCTGACCCCAATTGATCAAGGCGGATTGATTGATTGGCTGATTGCACATGGGCGGATCGAGTTCCACGGGGCGGGGGAAGACGAAGGGCTCCTCCCTGCGCGCCATGACGCCGGTGGAGGAGGTGGACATCTCCGCCGTCCGGTACAAGCCGCCCACGCTGCAGGCGCCGCACCTCACCAGCTTCTCCCTCAGGGCCTTCCTCTGGCTCATGGAGTCGCCCCTCCTGGGACCACTCATCACCTCCGTCCTCAAGTCGCAGAACAACATGCGCAGGTCAACTTGCTCCTCCTTATCAGTTATCACCCCTCTTGGATGCTCCCTGCCTAGCTCCCATTCGCCATTATTGCTAATCCTTTCTCTTTGTGGGTTTCCGCAGATGCTGCAGCAGACGGTGATCCCCGAGCGCCCCATGTACTACCCGGAGTACCCACGGCAGGGTAGGATACCCACCCTTCTCAATTTCATTCACCCATTCTTGGACACAACAAGTAACTAACAACGGCTTCAGTGCAGTGGTTGACTTAACCATCTTTTGTCCCACTGACATTGGCAACCTGCACTTTCTGAACATCTAAAACAGTACAGCATTTTAACTGACATAAACAGTCTGCTCGTCTACTTCTCTTTGCTTGACTTGAGAGGTTTAAAAGTTCAGAATGGCATCTTGAACATTCACATAATCTCCTCAACTTACCTTCCTGATGACTGATGTTGCACTACACATTTAGCTTTTTTTCAAACAAAGCAAAGTTTACAGATTTACACAAAGGAGAATATTACCCCAAATGGGAAATGTACCAGGCGGATTCCATCCTACTGGAATCTACTGATATAGTACTAACCAAAGTCTACAGATTTACACAAAGGAGAATATTACTCCCCCCCCACCCCCCCCCCCCCAAAAAAAACTCCAAAAAAAAAGAACAATTTGTAGTGCATTTGCAGATAACCATGGCAAAACTCTGACATGGAAGTTCTACTACAGGCTCTAAAAAGGGCTTTACTCCACTGAAAACTTGTTTGTTCCAAGTAATCTAGATAATAATCCAAGTTCCCAGGCCTATTATTTGGATAAAAAAAAGCTTTTACCACAATTCTGGGTCTCTATTCCTTCCTTCCTGGAATTGTCATATTACTCTCTGTGTTGTTAATTTCTTGTGTCTCCGCTCCAAATTGTTCAGACCCGGAGCCAGGAGTTGTGCTTGTGGGGGAAGATAGGCACCCAGTGGAAAGAGTCCACGAAGCACTGCAGTACCTTCCGCCATATGATCCATCAGTGCGTTGGGCGACTGAGGAGAAGCTCCCTTTCCTTTACTGGAAGATCCGTGACTTCGCACATGCATACCGCTCAGGGATCACAACCCCATCAGTTGTAAGTAGTTCACTGGACAGAGTACTTGCATGCTTCTATGGTGGCGCTCCTGCATCTCTGCTGTTTTGACTCTGATTGGTGACATAGGTTGCTGAGCATGTCATTGCGGGGGTGGAAGAGTGGAACAACAAGAAGCCTCCAATGCCAATGTTAATATATTTTAATGCAGATGATCTCAGGAGGCAAGCTGAGGCTTCCACAAAAAGATTTGAGCAAGGTTTGCCACAACTTGACTATATTGATTCTCTTTATTAGTGTGGACCAATTCATGATAATGCAGATGGATTGGATGGCTTCAAGTAGAAATTCCATTTAGAACTCTCATCCATCCAGTTTTCATGACATCGCTACTCATGCCCAGGAAACCCGTTGTCCATTTTGGATGGGATCTTTGTTGCCATTAAGGATGACATCAACTGTTTCCCATATCCAACGAAGGGTTAGTTTGATTCACTGAAGCTATCATTTGTTGCTGTGTCACTGTTCAGGTGGGGCAAAACACATTATGTTTTCTTTGGATGGCAGGTGCTACAACATTTTTTGACCAAATCCACACTGTGGAGAAAGATGCAGTCTGTGTCGCTCGGTTGCGCCGTTGCGGAAATGTGGAGTCATCTTTATTGGGAAAGCAAACATGCACGAGCTTGGTCTTGGAGTAACTGGAAACAATCCAAATTATGGGTATGATCAATAATTGACAATCACCCATTCTATTTAAGTTGTCCACACTTTATGTAGTTGTTTTTCTATTTGAAGCCAAAGGATATATGTTTTTTTTTGTCTACTCATATGTGGGTAAAACAAATACCCTTGCTTGTTAGACATTCAGAGCACAAGAGAAATGTCAGATATCGTTTATGTGATTTTCTTGCTGCTCCTGAAGTTCGCTAAAACAAATGGTTTCCTAAGTACTTCCTAAAAGCAAACTCCATTGACCTTGAAATAATGCTTAGTTGAATCAGAATTCTGACCTTACTCTTAAAGGTACAAAAGAAAAGTGGAACCCAGAATTGCCATTTATTTCAATGATCACATGATCAGATAATTTTTCATCTGGCTCGCTGTTCTTATGCTATATATTTTGTCATTTTATCTTCACTTTCTGTTAACTTATCTTGCAGGACAGCAAGAAATCCACATTCTGTCGATAGATATACTGGTGGTTCTTCATCTGGTCCTGCTGCATTAGTCTCATCGGGGTTATGCTCAGTAGCGATTGGAACAGATGGTGGAGGTTTGTACATGTAGAACTGTGGTATTGATTGTCGCTAGATTCTCATCAGTAGTGGTCTTTGATTGCTACCTTATCTCGGCAACAGGTTCAGTTAGAGTTCCATCTGCGCTTTGTGGTATTGTTGGTCTCAAGACAACATACGGGCGGGCCGATATGACCGGATAATAAAGAAAAGTTCCATTTTATCGAATATTTACTGGAGTTGTTCTTTTACCAGTCATGTCTGTTATATGCGGATTAGACAACCTTCCAATATTACTAAAATAAGCTGCTCTACTCACAAGTTAGCATCCACTGTGTTCTGAAACTGTGTATGCTTTTATTTTGCTGGTACTGTCTAACAATCAATCAAATCAGACAACTTAGTCGCTACATGCAGTTATCTTGTACTGAATATCATTAGAAATTTTTCAAAGTCGTGCAGTTTCTTGTTGTATAATTAGATATCTTATTTGCAGGGTACTTTGTGACTCTGGGACCGTTGAAGTTGCTTCTCCTCTTGCAGCGACAGTCGAGGATGCTATGCTAGTGTAAGAAGCTCTGTGTGCTATATGATACCGTTAAGTTTATCTTCTTGTTGATAAAGTTGAAAGTTTTGTAACTTTTTTTTTGCTTTAGTGATATAAGGCAGGTGTCATTAGGTATGACTATTCTGTTGATAAAACTGGATATCTGTTAACTTTATTGTATGGCGTTTCAGGTATTCTGCAATAGAAGGCTCAAGACCAATGGATAAGCTTACCCTTAGACCAGTAAGATATTATGTTCTTATATTTCCTTCCTATTAAAATACCAAGAATTCTAGTATGCCTTTCATGTCAGTTGTATGCTGTCAGATCATAGCAGTCAGTCAGTTTTAAGCAGTTTGCTTTGAAATGACAGCAGATCGAAAAGCTTTGTTTCCATAGCTAAGTTTATATCTACATGCTATGTTAATCATAGTACAGTGAAATTTTATACCTTCTGCATTGTTCCACAAAAATGAAGCATGGTTTAACATGATAACATTTGATTCTGAATTTAATGCATCTGATCAAGCTCACAACTTCTGTGTTTCTGTTTCTTTCCTCTCTGCAGTCACCGCTGTGTGTTCCAAATTTGTTATCGCCTGAAAACAGCAATATCCTGGGATCAGTTAAAATAGGACAATATACAGAGGTACATATTTTCACTTTAAAAGTTATTTTTGGTATGCCTATTCTAAAGTGAAATTTTCTTCTGTAGTGGTTTCATGATGTTTCTGATCGTGAGATATCGAGTATATGTGAAACTTCTTTGTAGCACTTTTGGATGTCAAGTAAGCCCATTTCTATCTCAACAACTTGGATGATTATAATGCACGATTTTTAACATTTCTACTAGTCGAATTGTTAACTTATATTTACATATTGATAATATCAGCTACAATATATCATTCTCCTTAAGATGGACAAGCCCTTCTGAGAATAGAAACGCCAATGTAGTGTAGTGATGTGGCTTTTGATCAAATGCCATTAGACTTCAATTAATGATTATAAAAAGGGTAAATTATGAAATGTATCTGTTTACTTCATTTGCACTTCACAGTTTCTCATAACTGATTATTGAGCTGATCATGTGGTATCGATTATATGCACGTTCAGCTCTTCTTTGACATCTCAGCTAACAAGTCCTGATTTACATCTTTCAAGATAGAAGAGATAATATTACCAGAGCTTGAAGAGATGCGTACTGCCCATGTTGTCTCAATTGGCTCAGAATCATTCTGTGACCTGAATCCTCATTACAAAGCAGGGTACCTATCAGTTTGATGGATACCAGTTTCGCAATGTTATCCTCAGCAGTAGTTGTTAGACATTTTCTTCCAAGGGAAAATAATTCTTGAAACTATTGGCCCACAGCATTAATTGTTTATCCTAAGCAAAATATTTCCTCTTCCAGAAGAAGAACTGAATTTATGCTGGATACTCGAACAAGTTTGGCACTTTTCGGGTCATTCTCTTCAACTGATTATGTGGCTTCTCAATGCATAAGGTGATCTTATGACTTCATTTTGTTCTTTTCTCTTATCTTGATTTATACAATCGAGTCTAAACTAAAAAGATCTGTTGCTGACCTATGCCAACACTCTCACATTTCAACTGGTCAGCCGAACACGCTAGAGAAGCGGTTCACTGAGCCAACCCGGGTTCGAGTCACGACACAATCTTTTTAAGACAAAAATCAGGGGGAGAGACCTCCCCCTGGTCGAGTTTTTTTTAATCTGTTGCTGACCTACTATGTCAATAATGACGGGCCTCCAGATACTTGTGTTCAGTTGTAATTTTTTTCTCCTATATTGTGCTAATCATGCTGTAGAGAATTGGGAAAACACCACACACCCAAAGGAGGGGGGTGACCTCTATTATATATTGCCGTATGGCTTGGAGTACAAGTAAACTCAATAAAAGGAAATACAACAATATATCTCTAATACCCGCCCGTAGTCGTAGGCGGAGCTAAACGAAGACCAAGACTAGTCCTAAAATCAGTGTACAACTGGACATGAAGTCCTTTAGTCATGATGTCAGCATACTGATGAGAAGACAGGACATGCAAGACCCGAATCTCTCCCAAAGCCATGTGCTGATCGACGGTGGGGCTGGCCTCAACGTCATCAGCTATGCAGCGTTCAAACAGCTGCAGATCCCGGAGTCCAAGTTGGCTCCCTCTCGCCCATTCTCCGGAGTGGGCCCACAACCGGTGTTCCCCCTGGGGAGCATCACCCTACCGGTCACGTTCGGGACCGAGGGAAACTTCTGCACAGAGAACGTCCAGTTCGATGTCGCGGAGGTTAACCTCCCGTTCAACGCCATCATTGGCAGACCGGTCCTCTACCGCTTCATAGCCATTGCCCACTACGGGTATTTGGTCTTGAAGATGCCTTCCCCCGCCGGCGTCCTCACTATGCGGGGTGACCGCACCGCTGCCGTCGCCGCAGTTGAGAAGCTGCATGCTCTGGCGGCAGAGACTGCGCGCGCTGGAGGGGAGGGTCCCTCCACCTCGCGTGCCAAGGCGCCCGTAAGGGCACCTAGGGTCCAGCCGTCCGATCCGGACGATGTCCCAGTGAAGACCGTCCAGGTCAGAGCGGACTCCTCCCAGACCACCTGCATCGCAGGGAGTCTGGAAGAGAAATAGGAAGGCGCGCTCGTCACTTTCCTCCGGGCAAATGTGGACGTGTTCGCCTGGGAACCGTCGCAAATGCCTGGGATCCCCAGGGAAGTGATCGAGCACCATCTTAAGATCCACCCTGATGCAAAGTCGGTGCGCCAGAGGCATCGGAAGTAGTCCGTGGAGCGGCAGAACTTCATCCGTGAAGAGATCCGCAAGCTGCTGCACGCTGGCTTCATTGAGGAGGTCCACCACCCCGAGTGGTTGGCCAATCCGGTCGTCGTTCCCAAAGCAAACAGGAAGCTTCGGATATGCATCGACTACACCATCCTCAACAAGGCATGTCCTAGAGACCCCTATCCACTTCCACGTATCGATCAGATCGTGGACTCCACCTCCGGGTGCGACCTCTTGTCTTTCTTAGATGCTTACTCTGGTTTCCACCAGATCTGTATGTCTAGGGAAGATAGCAAACATACTGCTTTTGTAACTGTGGATGGGCTTTATTGTTATGTTGTAATGCCTTATGGTCTGTGGAATGCCTTGCCTACGTTCGTGCGAGCCATGAACAAGACATTTGGCGATTTAATTTGGAACATAGTTGAGGTATATGTTGATGACATTGTGGTCAAGACCAAGGAAGGATCGACCCTAGTGGAGGACTTGGGTCTCGTCTTTGACCGACTGCGCGCTAAGCGTACGGAGCTGAACCCCGAGAAGTGTGTCTTTGGCGTCTCGGCAGGGAAGCTGCTGGGTTTCCTGGTCTCACACCGAGGCATTGAAGTAAACCCAGCCAAGATAAAGGCAATCCAGGCATTGATGCCTCCAGCCCGCATCAAGGATGTACAGAAGCTCACGGGGTCCTTGGTTGCACTTAGCCGCTTCATTTTGAGGCTGGCTGAAAGGGCACTCCCCTTCTTCAAGCTATTGAGGAAGTCCGGTCCATTCACTTGGACTGAAGAGGCTGAGCAAGCCTTCCAGGAGCTGAAGCAGCATCTCACCTCCCTTCTGATATTAGTGGCTCTAGAGCAAGGTGAGACGTTGTTTTTGTATCTTGCTGCGTCTGCAGAAACGGTCAACATGGTGCTGGTTGCTGAGACGATGGAGCAAGCCTGCCAGGGGAACACCGGGGTCCCCTCGGTGGAAGATGATGGTCTGACCATCATGGAGCTCGCAGACGACCCTATGGCCAGGGGTCCGGACGATCCCGGATCCCAACCCAGTGAAGAGCCAGAAGCACTAGGGGCCAAGGGACCAGCAGCTCAGGAATCTGGCGAGGTAAATAAAGGCGAGCCGGACCAAGCTGCTAGGGTCCGGACCATCCAGAAGCCAGTTTACTACGTCAGCGAAGTCCTCCACAAGACAAAGGCCAGGTACCTTGAGACGCATAAGCTCATTTATACCATTTTTATTGCGTCCAGGAAACTGCATCATTATTTTCAGGCACACAGAATTGTTGTGGTGACCTTTTACCCATTGAGAGTGATTCTCCACAACTCTAACGCCACGGGCAACATCGCCAAGTGGGCGGCAGAACTAGCTGAGTTCCAGCCCCGCCATGCGGTCAAGAGCTAGATCCTGGCTGACTTCATAGCGGAGTGGACTCCTTCTCCAAGCACACCTGGAGGTCCGGATCCTGATGCAGGTCTCTCGGAGCTGGAAGCCAAGGCACCAGTCTTCACCGAGCCCCACTGGACACTCTTCTTTGATGGGTCCATCCGCAAGCAATGGGCCGGAGCTGGTGTGGTCCTCATCGACCCAAGCGGAGGTCAAGTGAAGTACATGGTGCAACTTGAGTTCAAGGCCACCAACAACATGACAGAGTACGAAGCTTTGATCTTTGGCTTAACAATAGCTGTCTCTAGGGGTCCGGCAGCTCCTAGTGAAGGGGGACTCCCAGCTGATCATCAAACAGGTCCGGGGGAGTGCAGTTGTAACAACCCCCAGCTCGCGGCATACCTCATTCATGTGAGGAAGCTCGAGAAGGACTTCGTCGCCTTGGAACTGCAACATGTTCCTCGTGACCTCAATTCAGCGGCTGATGACCTTTCCGCGAGGGCATCAACTTGGGCACCCGTGCCTGAGGGTGTCTTCAAAAGATGTTTGCTGAAACCAACCACCCAGCCTACCGAACTGGGCGAAGGGGGTCAGACTAGCACCTCGAAGCTAGCGGTCCCGACGGTGCTCCATCTGTGGAGTCCGCCAAGGATTGTGTGCGCTACTGAGAATCTCGGAGACCTCGAAGCGCCATTTCCAATTGCTCAAGGAGGTCCCGATGCATGGATCTGCGAGATCCGAAACTACTTGAAAGACAATATCCTTCCCGAAGACCAAGCGCCAGCTGAGCGCATAGTGCGATTGGCTAAGCGATACGCGGTCGTAGAGGATGGGACCCCCTTTTGCTGCTAGAGGGTGGTCCAGACCCCTAGGGACCTGCTCCGGAGAAGAGGTACTTGTTCCCTGGGGCGGTTCGAAGTCCCGTGTAGCCGCTTAGACTGGTTCCGTACCCTAAGCCTACGCACTTTGCCACTCTGTTACAAGTACCCTAGTACCCGGAGCTGCTGTATCTAGGGGCCCGGACCTGGTTCTAGCCTAAGGGCTGGCTTCCTAAGCCCTACCAATAGGTCCGGTTGCATATCTCAAAGGATTGCCTGCGACAGGCCAACCCCCCTACTGCTAGAGAGTGGTTCGGATCACTAGGAGCCTGGTCCGAAGAAGAGGTACTTGTTCCGTGGGTGGCTCGAAGTCCCGTGTAGCTGGTTCCGTACCCTAAGCCTACGCACTTCGCCACCCTGCAACAGGTGCCCTAGTACCCGAAACTACTGAACCTAGAGACCCAGACCCCATTCTAGCTTAGGGGCTGGCTCCAGTGGGTCCCGCGGTGCGCTTCTAAACATCTACCTTGAGTTGTATGCAGAGCAAGCTTGGTGGTAGCCAGCCTCAACAACTTGAGCCTACCTACCAGGGGGCCAGGACGCCAGGGTACGACTCTGCATATGCTAGGACCGGAACAAATGACAACAGCTAAGTCTAAGTTCCATTCCTCAAACTTCGTTAAGTACATTGTTTTTTACATAAAAACAAAACAAAAATCAACTGCCGCGATGGCCGGGAAGGTTCCCTGTCTTCTTGCAGGTTCACCTCTTCAGCATCGGCGTGCGTCCGCTAGAAACGAGCGGCAACGATCTCGATGACCTCTTGCACGCTCTCCCGGGTGGAGATCTCTGCCTCTGCTACTGGACCCTCGACAACAGGAGCCAAGGAGCTGGCCGGGTCGTGGCTTCGGAAGCAAGTCAAGATGTGCTCCGTCACCACCCGGCACAGTTCGCGGCCCTCAGCTTCGAGGACGGCCCCAAGGGCCTAGTCCAGGCGCTGGAGTTGCTCTGCAGCGGAGTCCAGCATGGGAAGGGCGTCAGCAATCAAAGCCGGCGACTCCGCCACTTGGATGGGGCTCATCCCGAGTGGCACCAGAGCCGAGCTTGCCTCGCCCGCCCACTCGAACATCCGCTGGACCCCCGCGTGCTGCTCCGCCTGCAGCCTCTCCACCGCCTCCTGCGCTCGGGCGTCCACCGCCGCCTGCGCCGTCTCCAGCTGGCGGGCCCGCTCCTGGAGTTCAGCCTCCCTCTCCGTCATCCGCTCATGGCGGACCTTGAGTGCCTCGCGGGTCCGCTGGAGGGAGAGCTCCAAGAGTGTGGCGTTGGTGTCCCGCTTCATGAGGGACCGCATCTTCTCCTCGATCTCCTCCTAGGCGAGGGCCTGCTTGCTGGCGGTCTCCTCCATGTCCTGGTGCCATTTGCTCAGGGTCTTGGACGACGCCTCAAGCTCCTTGTCGCGGGACTCGAGCTTGGACTGCAGCCCCGCGAGGCGGGCCTCCTTCCTGACAATGGCCTCCTTCCGCAGCTTCAGTTCCTTCTCTCGCCCGGCCGCTGCCACCTCCCGGTCGAATACCTTCCAGAGGTCCTTCTTGTAGGCCTCACGGTCAGCTTGAAGCGCGGACCGTTCGGAAGTGGCCCGGGAGAATTCGGCTTTTGTGCGCTCCTCCAGGCGGGCGTGCCAGTCGCCGAGGCGCTGGCGCTCGGCCTCGAAGGTCGCCCACTCTCGCTGGAACGCCGCCTCTACCTCTTCCAGTGACTGGCGTCCCTGGAGAAGCACGTGAGGAAGGGGTACCGCGTCACCCTGCAGGGGGCCCCGTAGGAGTGGCCTCCCAAGAATCACCTCCAGCTCCTCCTCCGCAGCAGGCTGGGGGCCGGAGCTGGAAGCACCCATGCCTGGGGCTAGGACAGTCGGAGACGGACCCCTGAGAATGTCCGTGGCGCTAGACACGCCCGCAGTGAAGCGAGTGGTCGCCGCCGGACTCTCGGGGGCTTCTGCGCCAGACGCCGCCGCGTCCGTCGCCGCCGCATCCGCCGCTGTCGCCGTGGCCTCAGTCGCCGGGCTCCTCTCTGGTACCTCTTCGGGAGCCGGAGGTGCTGTGCTGGATGCGGCGGAAGCCGGTACCCCGGCAGCATCCTCTCCCGCAGCCTGCTGCTGGGAGCCAGACCCACCAGCTGGGTCGGCATCTGGCAGAACAGGGGCAGCGGAGGAGCTGGCGGGGTGAGAAGCCCTAATAACCAAAAGGGGGAATTAAGACTCCTCAGCAAAACATCGCATCACAAGAACACAAGAAAAAAGAGGGAAAGGTGCACGTACTTCGGCCCTATAGCCCTCCAATGACCACGGAAGCCGGGAGACCGCACCGTGGCCGGCTGTGGCGGTGGTGCTGGCGTCGACCGCTGCTGTTGCGGCGGCGGTGGCGTTGGCTGCGGCTGCTGCTGCTGCGGTTGTCACTGCGGCGCTGGCAGCGGCACCTGTTGCCGCCGCTGCTGTTGCCGCTGAGGGGGTGACACCGACTGCTGCTGTCGCTGTGGCAGTGGCGCCGGCTTCCGTTGTTGCTATGATGGTGGCAGTGGCAGTTGCTGCTGCTGCTGTTGGGGACGGACGCGCCCCGGCGGTGGTGGCGGTGGTGAGACCGCAATGCCAGGAGGCACGTGGGAGCCGCGGGCTTGGGAGCCGCCCTGGCCTGCATCCACCGCGGCCCTCTGGTGCTTCGCGCCAGGCTCCGGGATGAAGGACCCATCGTTGCGGCGTAGCCTGCGCCGACTCTCCTCCTCCGTCGCCGTGCTGGAACCACTCCGGGTCGAGCCGGAGCCTCTCGGGGCCGAGCTGGAGCTGCTCGGGGCAGAGCCACTGCCCATGACTTGCTTGCCCTTGGACCCTGAAGGACCGGGGTTCGCGATGCCGGGCTGGGGCCGGCTCTCCGGTGAGCTGGGAATCCGTATTTCGCAGTTAGGGTCGCCTCCTGTCTGCTGGGCCGCCAAACCGCCGTCGTTGAGAGTCGGCAGGGATGCTAGCACCGCCGTCCTCAGGTTCTGATCCTTGCAGAGGGTCGTGATGTCCTGGGGAAGGATCAGGTGCTCTGGGATGAAACCTTCCCCAGTCATTCCTTGCACCAAGATCTCCAGCTTGGCATGGGTCAAGTCGGTGTCCTCCCCATGCTGGACCCTGCTGCAATCGTTTGTGCCGGTGAAGCTCCAGGCCATTCGCGACCTCCGCTGCAGGGGAGCAATCCGACGCTTCAAGAAATCCCTGAGCACGTGTAGCGAGGTGAAGCCGCCCTCTGCTAGCTCCCTGATCTTGTCCAGCACGGGGTCGAACTCCGCCGGCAGGGACGGCTTGGTCCTCTAGTTCTTGCGGTCGGAGGCAGGTCCGTCAGTCGGCAGGATGAGGCGCTCGCTGGCATCGGTGCTGGCGATCACCCCCTCATGGCGCCAGCCCTCCCACTTCCCGCTGGCAAGGGCGGGGATGTACGGCGTCGGCAAACCAGACCTCCCCTGGAAGTAGTACGCCCCGATTTCATCCTTGCCCTTGCCCTTGCCAGACTTCACCAGGACGAAGAAGTGGTGGAAGAGGATGACACAGGGCTGCATGCCCACAAACATCTCACACAGGTGGACGAAAATTGCCACCTAGAGGATGGAGTGGGGTGTGAGGTGCTGGAGTTGAAGCTCGAACTCCTCCAGCAGCAGCAGGAAGAAAGGGGAGATCGGCAGCGCCAACCCGGCGAGCATTTGCAAGACGAACAGCACAAACTTGCCGGGGTGCAGATCGCCGAGGGGAAGAGAGCCCGCTCGAATCCTCCCGGCGAGCTCCGGAGTGGACCACGCAAGCAGGCGATGCACCGAGTCCAGTCCTTCTTGGGTCTCGTAGCGTCGAGGACGGCCAAGGGAAGCCATTGCTGCGGTGGCGCCGGATGCGAGGGGAAGATTGCACGAAGGCGAAGGGGCGCAAGGGCTTGGAGAGAGAAGGCAAATGCGAAAAGGTGGCCGCAATCTGTGGCGGAACACCTCATAATTGCCTGCCCACCCACTCGCCCGCGAATCGCCGCGCAAGACGCCCAGCGACACTCACACTGGGTGCTAGCCACCCAGACCATGACAAGGGGGGCCCGGGCCCGCCTGTCATGTAAGGAGGGTAGCAAGCCAGGGTGTGAAGAAACGGGATCTGAACCGTCATGCGCGCGCAGAGCGCGGGCGCGGCGGAATCTGAACCGTCGCGCCCGCCCAGAGCGCGGGCAAGTCAAAATCTTTTCGGGAACCGCTCAAGAGGTCAGTGAGATGCTATATCACGATGACGCAGCGGATAACCCGAGGGATAAACTCTTGTAGTGCACACTGCAGAGCGCTGGAAGCAACCAAGTTGTTCGGAGCAAGATCACAGTAGTGACCCCACCTGCGGGTTCGTAGCCTCTCCCGAGACGGGCCCGGGGGCCTCTGTCGGTACCCCGCGACTGGGGTACCCACTCCTACAGTGTCAAGGATAATACACGCATAGTTATCCATAACTACGCTCTGAGGACCTGAGCAGCCGGACCCCTGCGGTCCGACTCCATCTCACCGGGCCAACGGCCTCGGACCCACTCCACCGTGCGGGGACGGGTCCGGTGATGCCACGTGTCCCAGAGGTGGAAATGCTCAGGGCCTTCAGCCGTGGACTCGGACCCCCACAGTCGGGTCCGGGACCGCCACGTGCCCATCCAGACCCCGCGAGCGCTCGCCTCAGCACTCTGCTCGGGAGGGGTCCGGAGCTGCCACGTGTCCCGCAAGCCTTCTGCTGGGAGCATGCCCGCCACGTGTCCCACAGACGCGGGCGTGGGCGCAAGCCTTCCGGTGGAAGCTTCCTCACCCACCCGCATTTAATGCGGATGGTTGAGGTGTGCTCTGCCGCCGCAGGGCACGGGACAACCTTTGTCAGACCGCACTGTAGGTCGTGAATTACCGAGGTAAAACAGTGGAGTCGCAGGCGCCGCCCGCGCCTGGCTACCACATTAATCAGAGGCAACAGCTCGCCACTTCATCATGACACCTACGCCGTAGTCGCGCAGTCTACATAGCAGGCTCAGCTGTCTATGCCGCAGCCTACACTACAGGGCGCCACGCCGACAAGACGGGCAATATCACGACCGGCAGAAGATCGATTCCGGTCAGAAGATCCACGCGGGCAGGACAGGGAAATCCCAGGATAAGATCTCCGTCGACAACAGTGCCATGGAGACTAGGTGGAATACTATTCCGTACTACCTTGCTGGGGCCACTTGTCGGAACCCAGCAGCCTTGTACGTGCCTCCCTTGGACTATAAAAGGGAGAGCACATGCAGAGCAAGGGGATTTCTCTCCTTTTCCCTGGACAAGAATTTTTCTTCTTCCCTCAAGGACTTTTTTCCTTGGGCTCTCAAGGACATAAGCAATACATCACACAGTGGACGTAGGGTATTATGCTCCGGCGGCCCGAACCACTCTAAATCCTTGCGAGTTCTTTCGTTCTTGCATCAGATCAGGCAAATCCTCTAGCGCCCCCGAGTTCACACAACATCAGGGTTAGGCGGGTGCATTATGCCACCTAGCTGTGGGTTTCCACACCACGACAGGGACAAAACTTTAATGATTTTTGCAAAGTAAAACAAAAATGGAGGGATGATAATTATAAAAAAAAGAAACAAAAAGGAGCGACGGCGTTGGCGTTGTGCGCGATCAAGCGAGCGGGCTGCCGCCTCCACATTTCTTGGCTCCGGCCTCTGTCTGCCTGTCTGTCCTCCTAAACCCGCCTCGCTCGCTCGTTGCCTCCCTCGCCTCCGCCACGCTAGCTCCTTTGTCGGGAGGTTCCTTCAACTGGCGACTGGTGGGTTCCCGCCGCCGCCGCCGCGTCGATCGACCCCCTTCGACCAAGTGAGCGACCAGTCATTCACTACCAATTGTTCCCCTATGATCTGTTCGTGGGTGGATGGGGGTAAAATGGATCACCGCTGTGGCTGTGGATGCATTCATGTCGTGAATTGCGGATCAGTTTAGGCATAGAAACTGCACTACCACTGATGATATATGCTCTTGATTTGTTCATCAACACTTCCAACTCTACTGATTTTTTCATAATTACTAGATCAATTGAGCTGGATACACTTTTTAGTTGATCGATGGAAGTTATTCTTGTCATGTTCACTGCCACATGGTTGCTCTGAGCGTCCACGCAAGATTTTCATTTTTTTTGCATCATCATCATCATGTGCTAATTCAAGGAAATTAAACCGTTGTGCGCCAACCTTTCTCCAACTGTTTGAAGAAAATGGCTATTTTTCAGGCTGATCAGGCCATAGTCACTTAAGCTTCTCCTTCCTTTTTCTCAGGGAGCAAGATGCCAAGATGAGATGTTGGATTCGTCCACAAAGATGTAGCTTGGGTGTTTTCAGGTCTTAAAAGCCAATCCTTTTCTGAGAAAGAGAAGAGCTGACAGATGCGATATGGAACAACTTTTTCAAAGGCAAGCTTGCCTTCATGCATTGAAACAAACGGGGTAAAGCCATGGCCCTCATCGCAGCCGCAGCTGGAGGAACCCTCCTTATCATAAAGCTCGACAATTTAATTCCCAGGTAACCACCTATGTTCTTTTCTCCTTTAATGTTTTTTTGGTTACCACTTCTCTGTTTTTATCATTGCCAGTTAGATTATGATTCCTCGGGCTCCTCCCAACTCATTTCTCATGCACTGGGGAGCCATTGCCATCCACTGTTACCTGTCTTGTTGATCACCTACTTAATTGACCAGCCTTGTTACACATTCAGCCCATTGCACATATTCCATGTACATATCAAATGTACAAAGATCTAGTTGCTAATATTGTTGCGCTCTTTGACATGTTACTGCAGACATGATGAGGAGCGAAGTAATAGAAGCTGGAAAGCTAGTGAACCTATGGAATGAATGGGGGATACAAATCCTGGTCCTTGTAAGCTTCTCGCTGCAAGTATTCCTCCTTGTATTTGGAGGGATCCGCAGTGTAACGAACATGGCACCATTTATGCCATTTCGAGTGATTTTGGTGATCAAATGACAACACAACACTTGGACTAATATGATTGTTAAAATGATCATTCTTAGGCTTTTAGGTTCAAGTGATGACAAAAAGAGAGAAGATAGGCGTAGCAAGACCCGAAGGGCCACCCCTATGGGGGTTCCGCTACCCGGTTAGCGGACGGGGGTCGAGGGGGAGCCGCCCCTCGCAGGTCTCAGGGCAGCGCCCTGAAAGCTCTTCGGATCAGGAGCACCGAAAGAACCGATGCCTAAGCATCGGTGCATCCGACGCTTGTCGGAAGAACCGGCGCTATGAAGTTTGGTGCAGAAGAGAATCGAAGTCAAGTCAGCCTATAGGCACCGGTTGAACCGACGGGTCAAAAAGGGGGCATCGGTGCATTGGGCGTCCTATGTTCCAGAGACAATGTCAAGACCCCAGGAGAAGATTCTTCAGCACCGATTGAACCGGTGAGGCATCGGTACATACCATCGGTGTAATGACGTCAGCTGTCAGGAGAAGATTCTTAAGCACCGGATGAACCGGTGATGCATCGGTACAAAGCATCGGTTCAACCGGTGGTCTCTGCGTCAGCTGTCAGGACTTCAACGGCTACTTCGGGTTATGAGTGACCAGATGAACCGTCGCTACCCCGCCAAGAGGCATCGGTTCTTCCGGTGATACGCAGATATTCAGCTGACCGTTGGAGCAACGGCTACAAGACTTGGTGGCCTATATATACGCCTCACCCCGGCCATTTGAAGATTGCTGGAGTCCCAAGACACCTCATACACATCCAAGAACATCTCCAAGCCATACAAGAGCTCATAGATCATATCCTTAGCTTATAGCACTAGTTTTGTAAAGTGTGAGTGCTAGATTAGCTCTTAGTGAGTGTGATTGCAAGGCCTTGAGCCTTTGTGCTGTGGTTCTCTAGGGAACCAAAACAAGAGCTTGGTGCGCCGGCACCTTGGAGCGTGAAGCTCGCCGGCAACGTCATCGACCCTCCGACTTGGTGTGGAGCGGCGACGACATCTTTGTGCGGGGGACGTGGAGACCCCCATCCTTTGTGGAGAAGCTCCTTAGTGGAACCCGGGGCCAAGGTGACCGTGATTGTGTTCACGGAAGAGACTTGGTGGCCGAGTAGCAATACTCTTAGTGAGTGCTACAACAACGTGGATGTAGGTGTGCCTTTGTGGCTAACCGAACCACGGGATAAACACCCGCGTCAAGAGTTTGCTATCTCCTATCCCTCTCTTTAAGCTTCCACATTTCATACTAGCAATTTGTGTGCCTTTACTTTCATAGAATAGTTTCTTGATAGGAAATACTATAGGTTGCTAAACTCTTTTGGGATAGGGGTTTCACACTAGAACAACCTAGTTGCACATCTAGATAGCATGTTTTAGTTTAAGTTTTGTGCAAACTAGTTGGAGCCATAGGTCTAAGTTTTTATTAGTGCCTAATTCACCCCCTCCCCCTCTTAGGCTAGAGCACCCGATCACTTTCACGCAGGCGTAGCTCCTCCAGCATTCTGATGTTCTTCCTCTGGTCAGCATACCTGTTGGCCGACTCCACGGCGATATACACCTTGGGCCATCTATCAGTGGACAGCAGGTCAGACGAGCACCAGCTGGTAGCATTCTGGGCACCGTTCCTGCTGCTGCACCTCAGTGGCCCGGACAACATCACAGCATATGCGCTCGAAGACAACACACTCTGGTTGCGCCACCTCCAAACTCTTGCTGTGCAGGTCCTAGGAGCCGCTTATGTAATATACGAGTACATCGCCCGCAGCTAATGTGAATCGGCAATTCTTCTTTTTTACATAGCTGTTGTGTAACCATAAGAAATTACACAATATCCGAACACTGTTTCCTGTTCATGCCGTTTTCTTTCTGACATGCATATCAATCCGTTGCTGTGAGAACTATAAGGAAAGTTGCTATCTTTTTTCAGCATTACACACCAGTGACCAACTAAACATATCTCGGCAGTGTCTGATTATGTTGTGGCAGGTAAAAATTAGCAGGGGTATTTTATATGAGGACACGTGATGGTAATGGTAGGCAAGCTAGCAGAGCCAAAGTGTAGCAGCCCTACCAGAATTAATCCGGTTTAAGTGCGCTATCTGTCGCCTCAGGGCGAATCTGACCAACTCGCACTTAAACGGAGTGACCCTGGTCGGTCTGTCGGGTAAAACCTCCCAATTAACTACGGTAAATTTCGGATCGAAGACAAGCACATCACTTACTCGCACGACGGCGAGCCCAGAGTACGACATACCACCAGTTACAAAACAGGAATTTAAAACATTATAAGTTTTATCCAGAAACACTTCAGAGTCATGCAACGGAAAATTAAACGATGCTAACGAAGATAAGTGGTGCCACGATGAAGCCCGTACGTGACATCACTCGGCATCTTCATCATCTGCTGGTGATGGATCCCATTCCACCGACCAGCCAGGGCTAGCTTGCACGGCCAAGTCAAACCAGCAATTTGATCCAGAAACATCTCACCTGCAATCCAAATTTATGCCACAAGCAAGGCTGAGTATACTAATACTCAGCAAGGCTTACTCGACGAAGGGTATACTTAGCCCATTAACTAGACATGAAAGACTTTTGGCTGGAGAGGTTTGTTTTGCCGAAAAGCATCTAATAGTGAGTCCTTGCTTTCAGGTTTTAGCTTTCCGATCCCAGTTTCGATTAACCATTCTAGATGAGCAACTATCCGCTAACAACAATGGTGGAAAACATTTATCTTTCATCAACCAACAACCTTTAATCATCATCATCTTCCTCTTCTTACTCTATGTGGCAGAAGTATTAAGCAGTCTCATTAACCGCGAGAAGCAAACGATTCGAATCGAGTTTCTTAACCTTGCATGGCAAACCTAACTCACACGCATGGGTCCCCAAAGAACATCCACGCAACTTCTCCCCTTTCTTCCTGGGTTGTGGACAGGGCCACCCCCCTCGAGTACAGAGCCCCACGCCACGGTTCGTCGCCGGGTCGTGACCACTCCTGCACTCGCATGTGGCCGCATGAGAACCTAGTTCAAAGAGGGTGGAAGGTATCTCCACTTGCCGGTCCAATCGGGTACTGAGCTTACCGATTACCATATTTCTCGGCATGTGGCTAGTACGTTCAAACGCTTAACCACCACTACCACACACTGCGGCCTTAGAAATTTCGCTAAACAGACGAGGCAATAAATATCAGGCCCCGTCCGTAGACCTTATGATTGCAGCGTGTAGTAAACAGACAACTCCTATAATTCTCGCGATTGACAGGAAATCACTCGACTTTTACTGGAGTCCTATAAGCTTAGCATTTCTAATGATCCTTGCATCTAGTATTCAAACATGAGTACCTAGGATCATGCAACTATAGTTTCAAACAAACCTATAACTTAATGCACAAGCAAAAACAAATAGTTGCATAAGTTAGAGATAGCGGTTATGCTCCGGGGCTTGCCTTCTTGGTCTGGGTGAGAGTTTGGTTCGTCCGAACATTGGTCCGGGGCTTCGACTGCGGCGGTCAGGTGCACCCTGGCTTCTTCACGCTGCTCTCCCTCAGACGCGGGCACCAACTTGTAGTCTCCGTCGGCGACGGTGGTCGAGTTTAAATGAAATGCAGAGTAAGCGTGAATTAACAGGTGACCTACTGTTTAATTATTTTGCTTTAAGTTAACCTTGAATATTTGGTTTACCCCTCATTAGGTGATATGTTTCTTTTATAATTTCTTGGGCAATCATTTATAGGGTAGTAATTAATCTGATCTGGTTTATAAATGGAAGTGGTTTATTCAGAAAAACTTATTAACAAACTTAAGTATTTTAATTCCGTTTTCCCTTGTTTTGACTTGTATTTGTTAAATATAGTTCCTTTCAGTTTCTGTCCATCAAAATTTTATCTTAAGTGCAAACCGTGCTCACCAATTTACTGTAAAATTTTCAGCACAGTTTACTGCACTGGAAATAAATGAAAATTCAGCAAACTTTTAAATATAGAACAAGATCATTTTTATACAGAGACAAAAACACAAGAACTAGGATTCAAAATTTTACTGAGTGCTCCTCAGCACATTATGAGTGTTCTGTAAAATTTCCAGATTTATTGGATGACTTTACAAGGCATGAAAAATAACACAAGTTATCAAGGCATAAAGCAAAGCTAATTTTTATAAACAGTTCTACGGCACTTCAAGAGTTAAAATTCTTCCAGCATGCTTATTTAGTTGTTTAGAGGCTCTGGCAAAAACATGAGATTTTTCTTACCATAAAAACTATTTTTCTTGATTTGGTTCATTTACTTAGGCCATTAATTAGTTTAACCAGTTTGGATCCACAAAAAATTTATCATACTTTTTCTGAAGCTTACATGCAGCAAAACTAACATTCTGTACAAGTTTCCAGTGCATGCATGGAGTAGTGACAAAGATATAAATAGATCTACCTTAATAGGTATAAAACAAGAGCTAAATAAAAAACCTTAGCTAGATGGCATTACTGGATCTCAAATTTTTACAGAGACCTACCCTTTGCATGTACAAGTGGCTTCCCAAAAATGAAGGTCGGCCAAAGCTCCTAGCTAGAGATCTAATTAACCTCCTATTTTTCTTGCTTTTAATCTAGAGCTAAAAACAGAGGTCAAATGAAAAAATTTTTGTAACCAAACTTGTAGATCTACTCGTAAAGAACTCAAAACATTTGGATTTGCATTTTTATGATTTTTCTATGAATTTATAACTATTTTTAAAATTCACTGGATTTAAATCTTTGCAATCGGGTCCCTGGCCGGGATTCTAAACAGGGCGGCGGCGCACGGCCGATTCCGGCGAGCTCGCTTGCCGGAGGCGTGGGGGAAGGGGCTGGGGAGACTCGTGGGATCGAGCTCTACCTTTGGGTAGTCGCGGCGTGGGCTGGGATGGCCTGTAGGGGCGGGTCGACGGCGCGCAGGGGCATGGCGGCGGTAGCTGACGGCGGCGACGGTGCTCCGGCGGGTCTCCGGTGGAAGGGTCAGGTCGGGAAGATGCCCTGGGACGTGGTGGAGCTGCGGGCGTAGACGATTTGGGTGGAGAAGGGCGTAGCATGGAGCTCAGCGTGCGCACGGCGGCGGACTGCGGCGGCGGGGAGGAAGTTCGGCAATGCAGGGCAAGGCCGGCGAACTGGGTTGGCTCCGCAAGCTTTGGAGCTGCAGTGGAGGACGGGGAAACGATTGGGAGGGTTGCGATGGCGTGCGGCGGAGCTGGGCTTGAGGAGGAGAGGTGCGGCTCGGGCTGAGGGGAGAAATGAGGGTGGGGTGAGTGAGGGCGCGGCCGGGCGGAGTTATGGCGGGGAGAGCGAGAGCGGGGCACGCTGCGCGAGGCGAGGAATGCCGCGCGACGCCGGTGGCCGACCGTGGTGCGGCGAGGCCGCCGGGGCGGCGCGGGCATGCTGGGCGCGTGGCGAGGACGATGGGACAGGGCGAGCGCGTGGTCGGGCGCGGAGGCTGGCGTGCGGGTGCGCGTGTGCGGGCGCTGGCGCAGCCGGGAATCGGGCGCCACGCGGGGCGATGCCCTGCGCGCGGCGACGCCGTGGCGCGTCGGGAGGGAGAAGGAAGGGGGAAGAGAGAGAAGAGAGAGAGGGTGACACGGTCAATGGTGTTTGACTCGATTTTTCTCCAAATTTTGAATTCAAACTCGAAAAGTTTTGAATATGAAAGTTGTTCCAAATTCAAAACTCTACATGCTTCGTTTCAGGGACATTTTTATTTGAAGTTTTGTTTGAAAGCTAGAAATTCAAACTAGCATATATTTTGAATTCACCCTATACGCTTTGAAATTCAAATTTTTCTCAAAATTTTGTGTGGCAACTTGATAAACTTTGAATAGGAACATTGTTTGCCATATTAAACTCTACAACTTTTGTTTTGGGCAAAAGTTTATTTGAGCTACGGTTTAAATTTTTCCTTTTTGGGGATTTTCCTTTCAGTGAAATAAAGAGGAGCTCGAATTTGAAATCCGAACGACTTGTCATTTCATGTGTGAAAATTTATTTTCTCTCTTAGCTTCAACTAGGTTTTGATTTATCATAGCATGGGTAAGATGTCATCCAAAATTCGTGCGTGTTCTCTCAGTGGTTTAAAAGTTACGAATGGTTCTTGAATTAAGGTTTAAATTTTGTTAACACGCGCATATACACGTGCAGGTGTCCAAATTAAACCCAAATCAAATTGCATCTACGGAGGATTAATTCTTAATTTGCGCTTTAAAAACCTGGGTTGTCACAGCCTACCCCCCTTAAAAGGAATCTCGTCCCGAGATTCGGACAAGGAAAAAAAACACGGAAGGAATACCTTTGGTAGAGTCGAGAAAACCCGGAAAGTTCTGATTGAGGTAGTGTTCAGTTTCCCACGTGGCTTCTTCTTCAGTGTGGTGATTCCACTGAATTTTATACATGGGAATTGCTTTCCGGTGAGTACCCCTTTCCTTTTTGTCTAGGACCTTGAGAGGATGCTCAATATAAGATAGATCCGGTTCCAAAGAGATTTGCTGTTGTTCGACAACTTCGGTAGCAACTCGGATGCACTTCTTGAGTTGGGATACATGAAAGATGTCATGGATGTTGGATAGCGGCGGAGGGAGTCGTACCCTATAGGCCACGGGTCCACATAGCTCAATGATCTCATATGGGCCAACATAATGGGGAGCTAGTTTTCCTTTCACTCCGAACTGTTGTACACCCTTAGTTAGTGAAACCCGAAGATAGACATGATCGCCCAATTCAAATTGCAATGGATTTCTTCTTTTGTCGAAATAGCTCTTTCGTCTCGACTGTGCGGCTTTGAGGTTGGCTTGAATCACTCTCACCTTTTCTTCCGCTTCAGTCACAAGATCGAGCCCGAATATAGTTCGTTCTCCGACTTGCGACCAGCTCAAGGGAGTACGACACCGACGACCGTACAAGGCCTCGAAAGGTGCCATTTTTAAACTTGCTTGATAGCTGTTGTTGTACGAGAACTCAGCTAAAGCTAGACATTTGTTCCAATTCTTGTCATAATGAATGACACATGCTCTCAACATGTCCTCTAGAACCTGATTTACCCTTTCGGTTTGTCCATCGGTTTGCAGATGATATGCTGAGCTACGAATCAGTTTCGTGCCTAGTGATTCTTGCATCTGCTCCCAAAAGCGTGCAACAAACTGCGCACCACGATCTGAAATAATCGTCTTTGGTATGCCATGTAGACAAACAATGCGATCCAGGTAAATCTCCGCATACTTCTTTGCATTGTAGGTGGTGTGCACTGGCAGAAAGTGCACTGATTTAGTGAGTCTATCAACAATAACCCAAATGGAATCATGTTTTTGGGTGGTGTTGGGCAACCCTTGGGGCTGGCGGATCTTAGACCTGAGGGCCAGAATTTTGCGTTCCAGATTAACATGGTGGGAGGTCGATTCTGGCAAACGGCCCCAGGATGAAGATGAGTTAGAGCAGCAACATATTACTGAAGAACAAGTGCGTCACATCCACAATCAACTCCGAGCTTCCAATCAGCTTCTTGAAAAATACGAGTATCAGTACAAGCTGCGTCGCCGGCATGAATCGGAAGAGGAGGAGTACGAGCACCGCACGGGGAGAGCGCTGGGGAGGCGCCAGGCTACATGCGACCACTGGCATTGCCTGTTCTTCAGGTACTGTTGGAATTCCAGCATGAGCCGATTGCCTACTATCGATGATTACCTGGAGTGCAGGCCTCGGGGATGCCAATCAGGCGAGACGTCGGTGTTCCGGTGCTTGGGGCCCAAAGCGCGTCACGACGACCATGTTGGGCGGCCATCCAGGGATGATCTTGAGCTCGAAGGGGAGGATAATTATCATCGTCCACAATGGTGTCCTGACAGACTTAGTCGCTCGCAGAAGCACAGAGTGCAGTGCTTACGCAATCTCGAAGAGGTTGAAGCAAGGTACCTCGACGTGTTGAGGAAGGCGTGCCCGGATCTCGCGGGGCAAGTCAGGCGTCCACAAAGAGTGGCAAGGCGCCCTCCAAGGAGGGAGTGGTGTCCCAAGCATTTAAAAGCCGATGAGAAATCGTCGGCCGATGTGAATATGATATTTGTGCTCCCGTCGGAATTTCGAGCGCCTCATCCGGAAGAGCTGGCCGTCGCCCAGCTGGATCTTGGCCAACAGCCGATGATCTTTGAGAAGCCCAAGGAGAAAAGCTACAAGCACCTGAAGGGGTTATATCTCAAGGGTCTCATCGACGGCAAGCCTGTGAACAGGATGTTGGTCGACACTGGCACTGCAGTCAATTTGATGTCGTATTCAGTGCTGCGCCGATTGGGTCGTTCTGCTGCTGACCTTATCAAGACCAATGTAATGCTCAATGATTTCAACGGGCAGCCGTCGGAGGCAAAGGGCGCCCTCAATGTGGAGTTGACAGTTGGCCGCAAGACCGTCCCAACCTCGTTCTTCATCGTCAACAGTAAGAGTACGTACACAGTGCTGCTTGGGAGGGATTGGATTCACGCCAATTGTTGTGTTCCTTCCACAATGCACCAGTGATTAGTTCAATGGGGTGACGACGAAGTGGACGTGGTCCGTGCAGATGACTCCAGTGAGGTTTCGCTCGCAGACATGAACGCCTGGGACGCGAAAGGACAAGAGCCAATCTCAGGGATTGCGCTGGAAGACTTTGATTGGATCGAAGCGACAAAAAATGGGTTGAGGCTGGTCTTATCCACTGGCCTCACAGAATAAACACATCCTGGCACGCTACGGAATTCAGCAGGTTTAGAGAGGCCGGTCCCAGCGACCGGCCCCAAAAAGTAGATAATTCTTATTTGGAGTTGAAACTGTTACATTATGTACAAACAATAGCCTGCTCTGGCAGTTGATTAGTTTTTGAGTATCCAGTTTCGAATGGTAATGGAAATATAGAAACGGCCAGCCCGTGCGGTCGGCCAAAAATTTTCTTTTGTTATCTCTCCGTGTTTGCTGTCGACGTGGCAGATGACGATGAGTTGCCTGTGTTCACAATTGATTTTACAGGCGACGGCAAGTTGGGGTACGGGTTTACATCAGCTGACAATTTGGAGGAAGTTGATATCGGTCCCGGGGATAAGCCGCGACCGACATTTATCAGCAAATGGTTAGACCCGAGCCTGCGTGAGCCGATGATAGCACTATTGAGAGAATACCGGGACTGTTTCGCATGGGATTATATTAAAATGCCTGGTCTGGATAGAAGCGTCGTCGAACATCGGCTCCCGCTTAAGAAAGGATTTCGGCCGTTTCAACAACGAGCACATTAGATGAAGGCCGAAATCCTAGAGGAGGTTAAGAAAGAGGTGCAAAAGATGTTGGATGCAGGGTTCATCAGGCCATGTCGGTATGCAGAATGGATCTCCAGCGTGGTCCATGTACAAAAGAATGATGGCCGATGGCGAGTCTGCGTGGATTTCAGAGACCTCAACAGAGCAACGCCAAAGGACGAGTATCCGATGTCCGTCGCGGAAACTTTGATCAACGCAGCTGCCGGTCACAGAATGCTGAGCTTTATGGATGGTAATGCCGGCTACAACCAGATCTTCATGGCCCCAGAGGATATAAGCAAGACCGCGTTCAGAGTACCAGGCGCGGTCGGCTTGTTCGAGTACATGGTTATGACCTTTGGATTGAAAAATGCTGGTGCAACATATCAACGCGCCATGAATTACATTTTTCATGATCTCATCGGCAAACTGGTAGAAATCTACATTGATGATGTCGTGGTCAAGTCCACATCGGCTGGGGGACATCTGGAAGATTTGCGTCAGGTCTTGGAGCGGACTCGAAGGTTTGGGCTCAGAATGAACCCGAAGAAATGCACCTTTGGTGTATCGGCCGGTCAGTTCTTAGGATTCCTGATACATGAGCAAGGAATCGAGATTGGCTTAAAGAGTCAAGAAGCTATAAGGACAATGAGGCCGCCTACTACGAAGAAGGAGTGGCAGAAGCTCATTGGCAAAATCAACTTTGTCAGACAATTTATCTCCAATCTGTCTAGGCGTATCGAGCCGTTCATGGGTCTGGTAAAGATCAAGTCTGAGGATGAGTTTCACTGGGGGGCAGAACAACAGCAGGCTTTCGACGAAATCAAGGGATACTTGTCGAAGCCTCCAGTGTTGGTTACTCCTTAGCTAGACAGGCCTTTCTTCGTGTACCTGTCTGTGGGAGACACTTCCATCGCCTCGGTGCTGGTTCAGAAACATGACGATCAGGAGAGGGTTGTTTTCTACCTCAGCAAACGCATGTTGGACGTTGAGACCAGGTATCCTGAGATTGTGAAGCTTTACCTTTGTTTGTTCTTTACATGCACAAAGCTTCGTCATATTTTGCTCTCGGCGGAAACAATCGTTATCTGCAAGTCGAATGTCATAAGGCATATGCTGTCGGCTCCTGTTCTAAAAGGCCGACTCGGAAAATGGATGTTTGCGTTGTCGGAGTTCGATATCCGATATCAACTTGCAAAGGCTATCAAGGGACAGGCACTGGCGGATCTCCTTGCAGACAGGGTCAACAGTGACATGGCTGCACTTTTTATACGTGCTTGGGCCATGTTTTTCGATGGATCGGCGTGTGATGATGGGTGCGGCGTGGGAATTCTTTTGGTATCGCCTCGAGGGGCAACTTATTCCTTTTCCATCAGGGTGACTACTCCATGCACCAATAATTTAGTAGAGTATGAGTATGAGGCCGTTCGCAAGGGGATGGAATTACTCCTGGAAGCTGGCGTAGAAGCGGTGGAAATATTTGGGGATTCGAAACTGGTGATTTCTCAGCTCACGGAAGAATATAGATGTGTGAGCGAGGCACTTTTTCCGATATGGATGCAGTGCCGCGAGTTGATGTCATAATTCAGGTACATTAATTTTCACTGGATACGCAGGACTATGAACAATGAAGCCAATAACTTGGCACAGATGGCTTCTGGATACAAGAAAACAGCCGATGGGGTCAATGTAGAGGTTCAGTTTCTAGAATCTGGAGATTGGAGAGCCGATATCTTCAATTATTTGAAGGATTCGGCTCGGGGGGCACCCAGAAGGATAAGATTCAAAGCTATGAAGTATGTTCTGATAGGGGACAATATGTTCTACAGGACTTTGGAAGGACTACTGCTTAAATGTCTGGGGCCTTCGGAGTTGAATCGGCTTTTGCATGAGGTTCATGAGGGAGCCTGCGGTACTCATCAATCGGCCCATAAGATGAAGTGGCTGATTAGGCGATCGGGATATTACTGGCCTACCATGCTTGAGGATTGCTCTAAATATTACAAGGGATGTCAGGCATGTCAGAGATTCGGTAAGATTCAGATGGTGCCGGCATCAGTAATGAATCCTATCATTAAGCCATGGCCGTTCAGGGGTTGGGCCATGGATATGATTGGCCAGATCAACCCGCCATCCAGCAAAGGTCACTAATGGGTGTTGGCTGTCACGGATTATTTCACGAAATGGGTGGAGGCGGTACCCATGAGGTCGGTGGCATCAAAAGATGTGATCAGTTTCGTTAAAGAGCACATCATTCATAGGTTCGGGATTCCCCAGACCATTACGACCGATGGAGGATCGGTCTTTATATCGGAGGAATTTAGGAAGTTCGCCGATGACACGGGGTTCAAGCTGATCAGATAATCCCCATATTATGCCCAGGCTAATGGACAGGCTGAAGCATCCAACCAGAGCCTTATCAAGATGATCAAGAGGAAGATCGATGAATATCCTAGGCGCTGGCATGAGGTGTTGTCAGAGGCTTTGTGGGCATATCGTATTTTGTGTCACGGATCCATCAAGACGTCACCATACCATCTGGTCTACGGTCAAGATGCTGTGTTACCATGGGAGATCACAGCCGGATCGAGGCGTGTTGAGTTCCATAATGATCTGTCGGCTGAGGAGTATGCAGCCTTGATGAGCGACAATGTGGAGGATCTCACAGAGCTAAGACTTTGGTCACTTGAGAAGATCAAGGAAAACAAGGCTAAAGTCGCTCGTGCATACAACAAAAAGGTCAAGCCAAAAAATGTCCAGGTTGGAGACCTGGTTTGGGAGGCAGTGCTACCATTGGGAACTAAAGATAGGAAGTATGGTAAGTGGTCTCCAACTTGGCATGGGCCGTACAAGGTTGATCAGGTCCTGTCTGGAAATGCGTACATGCTTGAAGAATTAGACGGTGTCAAGTTTTCTGTAGCCGTCAATGGCCAACACCTCAAGAAATATTTCCCGAGCATGTGGGAAGGCGAATAACAAGAGCCGATGAAATCCATCTGGCTGTATTATAAAGGGCCAACACATTGAGTTGCCAGTAAAAAAAAAAGGGGAGAGAGGCCAACACGTTGTGTTGGTCAGTAAAAAAATTTATATATATATGAGAAGCAAGGCAACCGATGTGTAACCATCAACTTAAGATGTTGTTAATAGGTACGAGTTTCAGATTTAACAGGCAACATCAAATGTTCTTTGAATTGTTCTACTAGTTCATGAACCCTTCTATGGCATGGATGGCTTCTGCGCGTACGACGTCGGCTCTTGCTATGATCGCTTCGTCGTCCTTGTCATCGCCTGTTACTATCTGTTGACTCAAGGTGCTTATCTCTGCGAACTCTGCCCGTATCTGCTTGGTCATTTCTTGGGCTTCTTGCTTGGAGTTTGCAATCAAGGCTTTCTCCTCTTGGATTAGTCTCTGGGTGGTGTAGACTTTTTCTTTGAGTTCCACCAGTTCTTTCTCCAGGAGATTGAGTCGCCTTGTACTCGCGGAGATATCGGCTTTGGCGTCCAGAGTTGCTTTCTTCTGGTTGAGCATCTTGCACTTTGGAGCGATGTCAGCTTTCAGAGGAATTTGAGAATGACGTAATTCTATTCTCTGTTGTGATGCTTTCACCTCTGCCCGAAAGAAGGGAAGATGGCCGGCTGGCCAGAGCTTGACCTGAAGTGACTCTGGGAGATGGGATTCTATCTCCTCGAGGATTTTCTTTATTTCACTGGAATCGTCAACCAGGGTACTGATTGGAGCAGATAGCAGATTTTTGATGTGTTCAAGCTGATCTGCGAGGTCAATCGGCTGCCGTGATGATGGTACTTTCGCTCTAGGGGCGATCAGACCCATTGATGCTGGGTCAAAGGAGAGCAATTCTGAAATATTGAAGCCCTGTGGAGATATTGGAGTTTGTTTTGGGAACAAGGTGCATCAATGGAGTTATTGGCTGATTTAGAATCGGCTCATGTAGTGTTACTTGTTCTGAGGAAGAAGCAATGGTCGGTTCGGGTGCGATCGGCTCAGTTGCATTTGACGCAACAATAGGGGCATCGGCTATGTCAGCCTGTTCGTCACGCACCTCCATCGGAGCATCGGGAGTTCCAGGTTGAACTTCCATCGGTACATCAGCCGTTGCAGTTCCTTCACTGCGAATTTCCGCTGGGACGATGGTTGATTCTTGCTGTTCTTGGACTTCAGTTGTTCCAGTGTTGGCTTCATGAATGGTGGTTCCTTGTTGTGCTGGGCTTCCAGTACTGCGGATGTCTCCAGCTGCGTCCTGGAAATAGGATTACATTCAACCAGAATATATATGCGTAAGGAAGAAGTTTCGGAGAGATGAATTACCTGGTTGGTGTTGGATTCTGATAGATCCAGGGAAGGTTGTGCTATTTTCTTGATGACTCGTCTTGCGATGATCTTCCTTTTCTTAGTCGGGACTCGGGGGGAAGCACTTCCAGAGGATTGTCTCCGCTTAGAAGCCGACTGGGGTGAGTCTGGCTGAACAGCCATTATTACTTTCTTCATTGGTGGTGATTCCTTGCAAAAAAGAACATCAGGGGCGGTTGGAAGGAAGTGGAATGGCACCCCATTACTGGTCATGGGTTCTGTATCATCTTGTTGCTGTAAGCAAGGTGAGCAGGGTTAGCCAAGTAAAGTGATAGAGGACTTAGAAAGAATAGGTGCACGGATTCAGTACCTCTTCCTCGGGGATTGCATATTCAGGATCAATTTGCTGCTGTAGAGGGCCTAAAGCTCTTCTGAATACATGAGTTTTCCACATTCCCCACCATGTGTTAAAGTCGATTGACGAGGGAGTAAAGGACAGATTGGCTGGTATTGGAATGTGGAGGTTGTCTGTTGACGCTCCTTAGAGCGCCAATTTACGTACCGCAAGCGCACGGATCGTGTAGCTTTTCCCTTAGAGTATTCCCCCAAGGTTTATCAATCCACGGACCAAGTGTATTACTATGCTTAACTAAGCACTAATGATGTTTGTAAAAGATCTATATTGAATGATTGAGTGTGAAATAGATCTAATCTAACCAATCTAATCTAATCTAGACTAGTGAGCAATGATAGGTGTGTGCACAAGATATGAAGAGCATTTGTCCATAGGGTCTAGGATCACTACAGATGTAATCGCCAAGCAATGAAGAACGGATCTAATCTACCAAAGGTGTGTTCCAAGATAAAAACCTTTCCCTCCCGCATACTGTCACTACACGAGGATAATCGGTAACGAATCAACAAGAACACAATAATTGATGTAATCTAAGTAAACCATGCAAGAGCAAAGCAAACCCAAAGCCAAGTCGCGAACTATTAGGCATCAAAGCTTCATCAACAAGAATTGCGATAGATCAATCTCATAAAGGATTCGGCAATTACAACTCAAGATCTCCTTACAACCCCATGAACAAACGAGGACTTTACCCCATGAAGCTAAGTGAAGCGTAGTCGATCATGGTGACAAAATCTCCGGCAAGGGATGGATCCATTGCTGTCCTCCAACTTGCAGCGGCGCCGAGGGATGATGAGGCCTCCGGTGTCGCCTTTCTCTTGTGTCTAACTCGAATGGATCTCTGAAACTTGTCTCTGGATGCTCTCTTCCGAGTCTCTCTGCGATCTTTCGATTCTCCATCCCCCCTCTCTTTGACGGCGGCTTCGGGGTATATATAGGCGGTTCTGGTCGGTGGTTTTGGTAAAACACAGATTAGGGTTGATGCATACTTCGCGCTGAAGAAAATTGAGGCCGATTGGGCCCCGGAATGGGCTAGGCCGGCCGGCTTAGAGGGCCCAGACCGGCTGGCCTGGGCCCTTTCTGGCCCCTTTCGGTCCCATCTTTCGCGTGCGGCCTCTTCTCTTTATTCCTCATCTTAGCCCAGTTGTGACCATGCGTCAAAACATCTCTGAAAATGTCAAATTTCCTGCCAAAACACAACATGCTCCAAAATCCAGGACAAAATCGAAAACGGTCAAGTTCGGGTGCCAAGTGGCGGGTTAGTACATGAATCATCCCGAAGAAATTACCAAAACCTCTCCTAATTGTATAATAAAATGGGTACTTAAGGAGCGCCAACATTCCCCCCCATGCTTAGCTTTTGCTCGTCCTCGAGCAAATCAAATCATCAAGTCCTTCCATGGGTTGCTCGAGAGTTCTCAAACTGCAAAATTTACTTATGCAAACAAGTCTAACAATATTTCTTCAAACAAAGGTCAGAGGAGCAGCGAGGATAATCATATCATGGGCATTTAAAAACTCATCCAATACTACTCCACGACTCTTACCTATAGCCGGCAACTTGAATATCGACAACACTTGCTTTTCTTGCCCTCCTTGGAGGTTTTTCCTCTTTTTTTTTAGTTTTCAGAAGCAAAAATACCCTGCAACAAAGGTTAGACCCAAAAACTCTTGCACAAGTCCTTTCATGTCTCTCGATATAAGTGGCTATCCTATTATTATTTGCAAAATCTCATCTCCCAAAAGTCTCTCAAGTATAAAGTGGGGCTATAGGTGAGGCTTAGCAAAGTATATACATATATTGTCAAATTAAGAAAACCTTCTAATGATTGCTTACCTTCCGAGCCAATGATCATGAGAGTTTCTCCATAATGTAAAGGGTTCAAGGGTAAGAAGATTTAGAATGGTGGACATGTGCAAAGGCATACAAAAAGATTGACTTCAAGGCACAAGCATCGTCCTCGTTGTTGGATTGCACATGGTTGGAATTGAGGATATTGTTCTCAAACAACAAGGTGATATCTCTTTGCACTTCTCTAACCATAGAATCCCTTCATTTATTCTTTTATTCTCATACATTTTTTTCTTTCTTTCTTTCTCCCGAATTTTCTTTCTTTTTTCCGAACCTTTTCATAGGACACTTTTTATAAAACATAGATAGGCAAATCTCCGAAGTGGCTCCCTGAATTTTTGGAGCCCGAGCCGAGGCCAGAGGGGCCTAGGCCGGCCGGCTCAAGGGGTGTAGGCCGGCCGGCCTGGGGCTTTCCCAGCTCGGCTTCGGTCCGTTTTTCTAGTACTCCTTCCTTTCTTCGTCCCAAAATTATGTTTTATACAAATCATGCGCAGAAACAGAACGTATCCTCATAATTGGGTTGTGGTCAAGGAAAAGGATAATAAACAAGATAATCTCAGGTTCGGGTTTTGGAATCCTGTAGATCTCATGAGTTGTTCCGATGAGGAATTCTCATTACCGAATATTGACGGGGCTAGCAATTCAGAGATGAAAAATACGAGCACGATCATTGCTCGAAATTAAAACTCCCAAGAGAAAGAAATCCTAACTCAACTCAATGCACATCCAATGCTTATGGTGGAACGAATACAGCTTTTGGATGATAGGATTTTTACTCTCGACTTGTCAAGAACTTGATCAACCTTATGTTTGTAGGGGTTTTATTATTTGTATGAAATTAAAGTCCTCCAAATCATGCCTTACTCGCAAGCGTAATCAAAACCAAGTGCTAGATCAAAGCTCAAGTGTGGGTATTAACATGGATGAATAATTTACTAAGCTCCACAAATAAGAATTAATTTTCATGTCAACGCTCGTGAACAATTGCTTTAAAGAAAATAAAGTAAAACTGAATGCATAAATAAAATTGCACGATCCAACAAAAAACAAAGACTCTTTTTATTATGTTTTCATGACTCAACACTAATTTAAGACTCACTCTCACACATGCGAAAAATAAAGCACACAACTCTAGACTATGACTCTCACACATGCGGAATTAAAGACACGCACACGACGAACTTTTGAGTAAACAAAGACTAACAAAATTCAATCTACGAGCCGTCACACCTTCCCCCCCATGCTTAGATTATGCGGCGTCCTCGTTGCAATGATATAAAATACGGGTGTGACGCTCGTCGGTGTTCTCAACGGCACCTAGGGCAATTGCATCTAGGGCGCCCTCCTCCTTGCTTTTGTAGATCTCCGACCATCCCGAATAACTTCCTTATGTTGCGGACAAGGAAGTTGCAGTCTCTCTCAACCAAGCTCTCGATGTCGTCCATCCTTCGATCCATTGCCACGAGTTGATCGTGACACCTATCAATGGTGACGCGGAGATCCACGATTTCATTGCGGCACTTGAAACAACACCCGGAGTGATGCCCGCTGCAGTTAGGGCTGTCGTCCTCGGGCTCGTCGTCGTCCTTCTTCTTCTTCTTGCCGCTGTCACCTTCGGAGGGGTCGTCTTCCTCCCTTCTCTCCTCTTCGGCCCACCCCGGCAAGTCATCATCGTAGTCATGACCGGTGGCGCCCCATGAACTAGGGCTCATGTAGCTCTCCCAGTCGCTATCCCCTGCATAATCCTTTGGCTCCGGGGTGTGCTCGACATAGTTTTTCCTTTTAACTCCGAGAAGGCGCAAGGAACGCCTAGGTGCGGGTGGCTTTTTGTCTTGTCGCTTCTCGCCTTCATCTTCGTCGCTGCTGATAACGATGACCACCCTTTGGGCTTGAGCTAACTTCTCATTGCACCATTTAAGGCCCTTCCCTCCGACGCTCATCCGTGCTTGGGTATTGAATTTCTTCGGAGGGGCCTTCGCTTCACATCGCTTTGCTTTGACAAGGAGAGGTGTCGCACTAGTTGCCAAGATGGGGCTAGGCGTCTTTGGTGTGGGGGTGTCGGGCGCCATGCCCCTCTCCTTGATCTCCATCGCTGCAATCATGGCTCTTGCGCTCGCTGGAACGGCCATTGTCGATGTCTCCCACGAGGTGGTGGTGTAGATATAAAAGTATGAGAGAATAGATCTAACCCGCGCCTCTATTTAAGTCCCGAAAAGACTTGGACGAGAAGTCCAATATCTCTTTGGTTTTGGCACGCGAAATCTATAAGGCACAGGTTTGAAATTTCCTTATCTCGTACCTACCAAAAATCGAGACCGAATCGCACACGAGGAGCCTCAGGACGGCCGGCCTAGGGGTGTTGGGCCGGCCGACCCATGGGGTTTTTTCGGCCCCCTGGACTCCAACTTTTTCCGAGGTTCCCACCAACAAATTATGAGCCTATGTTTTACTCAAAGTTCATCCAGAATAAAAATAAAACTACGAAAATAAAATCTAAAAGAGAATATTTACAAACTTACCTTGCTTAATGTTGTTAGGCTTGACGTTCCGGTTCCTCCTCCATGGTGTATATGTCTATGTAATGAAGGGGCACGACGTCGGGCTCCAAGAATACCTTTAGTCGCTGTCCATTCACCACATATTGTTCACCTTTCACATCCATGATTGTCACCGCTCCCGTAGGTGAAACTGAGTGTACGACGTACGATCCATCCCATTTGCTTTGTAATTTTCCTTTGCCAAAAAGTTTGAATCTTGAATTGTGGAGTAGGACCTTGTCTCCTTCTTTGAATTCCTTATTTTGTAATCGCTTGTCGTACCACCTCTTCATCCTTTCTTTGTAAATTGATGCATTATTGTATGCTTTCAATCTTAACTCCTCCAATTCGCTTATTTGGATTCTCCTTTTAATTCCAGCAGCTTCCGCATCAAAGTTCATCTCCTTCATCGCCCAATACGCCTTATGTTCTAGCTCAACCGGCAAGTGGCATGTTTTTCCATAAACAAATTGATAAGGAGTCATACCAATCGGGGTTTTGTGTGCCGTACGATATGCCCATAGTGCATCATCTAGTCTCTTCGACCAATCTTTTCCTCCTTTTATCACAGTCTTCTTTAAAATGTCCTTCAATTGCTTGTTCGAAGTTTCCGCTTGTCCGTTTGTTTGGGGGTGATAAGCCGTGGACACTCTATGTTCAATTCCCAATTTCTTCAAGCATTTACCAAAGTCTTTGCCCGTGAAGTGTGTTCCTCCATCGCTTATCAAGATTCTCGGGACGCCATATCGAGGGAAGATTACCGATTTAATCATGTGCGTGGACTCCTCCGTTGATGCCTTCGGACATGGCATAGCTTCAACCCACTTTGAAATATAGTCCACCATCACCAATATATGCTCAAACCCATGTGAGTTCACAAATGGTCCCATGAAATCGATTCCCCATACATCAAATAGATCTATTTGCAAGTTGTAGTTCAATGGCATGGCATTTCTTTGCGAGATATTCCCCATCCTTTGGCATTCCGGACAAGTCAAAACAAATCTTTTCGCATCTTCATGCATCTTGGGCCAATAGAATCCACTAGCCCATACCTTAGCTTGAGTTCTAAAGTGCCCATAATGTCCTCCATATCCCGACGAGTGACACTTTCTTAGAACTTCTTCACGTTCCTCCCTTGGTATGCATCTTCTTAGGACTCCATCTTCTCCATATCTATATAAGTATGGTGGATCCCAATAGTATTTTCTTCTTTCCGCGATCACTCTTCTCCTTGCATTCTTGTCCAAGTGATCCAAGGGCATCCCTTTTATTGCCCTTATTATTTCATTCATCCAACTATATTTATCGAGAATTCTATATAGGTGATCATCTCTCATTTGATCCTCGATAGGTTCTTTTCCATCATCTCCATGGTTCATCCTTGATAGGTGGTCGGCCACAACATTTTCTGCCCCTTTCTTGTCCCTTATCTCCACATCGAATTCTTGTAGCAATAGGATCCATCGAATCAAGCGTGGTTTAGCATCTTTCTTCGACAAGAGATACTTGATTGCCGCATGGTCAGTATAAACTATCACCTTTGAATTTACTATGTATGATCTGAATTTTTTGAAGGCGAATACCACGACAAGTAATTCTTTCTCCGTTGTTGCATAATTAACTTGGGCTTCATTGAGAGTCTTGCTTGCGTAGTAGATAGCATTTACCTTCCCCCTCTTTCCTTTGTCCAAGAATGGCTCCTAAGGCGTAGTCGCTTGCATCACATATGATTTCAAAAGGTAGATTCCAATCTGGAGGTTGCATGATAGGAGCACTTATGAGAGATTGCTTGAGTGTTCGAAAGGCGTGAAGACAATTACTATCGAAGGTGTATTCCACATCTTTTTGGAGAAGTTGTGTCAATGGCTTGGTGATTTTTGAAAAATCTTTTATGAACCTCCTATAGAATCCGGCATGACTGAGGAAGCTCCTCAAAGATTTGATGTCCGTAGGTGGTGACAATTTCTCCACGGTTTCTATCTTTGCTTTGTCCACCTCTATCCCTCTCTCGGAGATAACATGACCGAGAACAATTCCTTCTTTCACCATGAAATGACACTTCTCCCAATTGAGCACAAGATCAACCTCTCCACATCTTTTAAGAACTTTCTCCAAATTTGCCAAGCAATTTTCAAAGCTAGTACCATGCACCGAGAAATCATCCATGAATACCTCCATAATCTCTTTTATGAAATCTGAAAATATAGCCATCATGCACCATTGAAAAGAAGCGGGCGCATTGCACAATCCAAAAGGCATCCTTCGATATGCAAAAGTTCCATACGGGCAAGTAAATGTGGTCTTATGTTGATCATCCGGATGTATAGGTATTTGGAAGAATGCCGAGTATCCATCAAGGTAACAAAAGTGTGAATGCTTTGCCAACCTTTCTAGCATCTCGTCGATGAATGGTAGTGGAAAATGATCCTTCCTCGTTGCCTTATTCAATTTTCTATAATCGATGCACATCCTCCATCCCGTGATGGTTCTTTGCGGTATCAATTGCTCCTTCTCATTTTTCACAACCGTGAGTCCTCCTTTCTTTAGAACGCTATGAACGGGGCTTACCCATTCACTATGTGGCACGGGGTATATTATTCCGGCATTCAACAATTTGATAACCTCCTTCTTCACCACATCACGCATAGCATGGCTCAACCTTCTTTGATGCTCTACGACCGGCTTGTACTGCTCCTCGAGATGTATACGATGTGTGCAAAAAGCGGGGCTAATACCTTTCAAGTCATTAATCGAGTAGCCAATCACCTTATTGTGCTTCTTTAATAAATTCAGCAACTTCTCCGTCTCTTCCCAGCTCAATTCGTCGCTAATAATCACCGGAAAAGTCTTGCCATCTCCCAAAAATTCATATTTCAATCCCTTGGGGAGTGGCTTCATCTCAACATCGGGCGCACCATCCTCTTTTTGATCTAACTCTCCAATGTCATCAAATTTTTCTTCCTCCAAATTCCCGTGTTGCGGCTTCAACTCTTCCATTGTTTCCACTAGTTCTACGTCTTGATCATCTTGAGCATCTCCATTCTCCAAAGCGCATTGGAGAGGATCCCTGAAAGAATCAATGGAACGAATGCTCTCTACCTCTTCGTTATCAAGAGGTAGAGGTGAAGCAAAAGACGGTTTCGAATGAAATTCGAATGTGCGCTTCTCTTTATCTAGATCAAAAGTGACAATCCCTTTTCCAACATCTAGAACAACATTTACTAATTTGAGAAAGGATTTTCCAAGGATTATGCCTTCATGCTCATCATCACTAGCATTAATCACAAAAAAGTCGGTAGGAATTTTTTTACCCGCTATAGCAACATTTAGATTTCTAAGCACTCCTAGCGGTTTGATTAATCTACCATCTCCCATGATCAATTTAATGATTGTAGCATCTAGGTTTGGTGTTTCGTTAAAAAGCCTAACATAAACCTTAGAACTCATCACACTAACATGGGCGCCAACGTCACATAGAACATTGCAATATTTTGTTCCGTCTATCATGCAATCAACACGAGGTGTGGGTGATGGATTACCTTCACCTTGATCGCTTCCAATCACATATACTTGGGCTATGTGCACGTAGGGTGATGATTCCGATTTCACTCTCATGATCTTTTTGACCTCCATCACTTTGCCCAAGTCAATCTCTTTCTCTTTTTCTTCAAAAAGTTTCCGAATAATATCACCGGCCGATTCATTGCCAAATGTATATCCCGTGTGATTATCCGGCGGAAAATCTTCCACTATCACCTTCGCCATTCCTCGTTGATTTGGATGCGGTCTTGCTTTGTCGAACAATCTTCCGAAGTCAATTGGTATCCAATCCATTTGCTCGAATTCCCTTAGCGATTTGGCAGTGCCCATGGTTCTTTCTTTCTTTTCCGGGTCGTCTTTCGTTACACTCCAGATTGATGCTTCTTCATCGTGGTTTGTCTCTATGACTTTCCCATACTTCGGTTGTTCTTCCCTCACTTCCGATGTCTTTTTTCTGAAAATTCCAGCAAGCACCCGCACTTGAGATTCTTCCTCGGAGCTTGCCGAACATCGTTTTTCCCAATCTCTTCACATGGCCGCACCCTTGCTGATTTTTTGTAGGAGTTGGGCGGCTTCCATGAGTGTTTTCTCCATGAGATCTCCTTCTGCACATATTTGAACAAATTGCATGCACTCGGGGGTTAGGGAAAAATAAAAGGTATGTAAGAGTACTTCACCGGAAAATCCGAGCTTCGGTCCTTGTTCAATCAATTCATTGAATCTATCCCATGCTTGATCTATCCCTTCTTTTTCTCCTTGCGCGAAGTTGATCACTTGCTTCCGAATATGTTGAACCTTGCTTAACGGAAAGAACCGCTCGCAAAATTTCTTCATCAAGTCATCCCAATTTCCTTTTACCTCGAAGGATGCAAGTGCAAACCATCTTCTTGCTTCTTCCGCAAGTGAGTATGGGAAAAGATTCCATCTAAACCAAGCTAGCGGAACTCCATCTTGTTGTACCGTGTTGCATAGCATTGTGAACCACTTGATATGTCTATATGGGTTGTCCGTCTCATCTCCTCTAAAGGGGTTTGCCGCCGCCGTTTTGATGATTTGAGGCTTGATCTCGTACTCGGTGGCTCGCAACACCAAATCTGATTTCTGCATGTCGAAGTCCTCCGATCGCGGGCTTGCATAATCCCTTAGTGATTTTTCTCCTTCCTCTACGTGTTGAATGAGATGGGCCATCTAGACAATCAAAACAAAAACAAAAAAAACAAAAATTTTCTAGGGAAAATGTTAGGTGTTAGTAACCAACAAAATTAATACAAAGTTAAACGTAGCAAAATCGCTTGTTCCCCGGCAACGGCGCCAGAAAGGCTTGTTGACGCTCCTTAGAGCGCAAATTTATGTACCGCAAGCGCACGGATCGTGTAGCTTTTCCCTTAGAGTATTCCCCAAGGTTTATAAATCCACGGAACAAGCGTATTACTATACTTAACTAAGCACTAACGATGTTGGTAAAAGATCTATATTGAATGATTGAGTGTGAAATAGATCTAATCTAACCAATCTAATCTAATCTAGACTAGTGAGAAATGATAGGTGTGTGCACAAGATATGAAGAGCATTTGTCCATAGGGTCTAGGATCACTAGAGATGTAATCGCCAAGCAACGAAGAACGGATCTAATCTACCAAAGGTGTGTTCCAAGATCAAAACCTTTCCCTCCCGCATACTGTCACTACACGAGGATAATCGGTAACGAATCAACAAGAACACGATAGTTGATGTAATCTAAGTAAACCATGCAAGAGCAAAGCAAACCCAAAGCCAAGTCGCGAACTATTAGGCATCAAAGCATCATCAACAAGAATCGCGATAGATCAATCTCATAAAGGATTCGGCAATTACAACTCAAGATCTCCTTACAACCCCATGAACAAACGAGGACTTTACCCCATGAAGCTAAGTGAAGCATAGTCAATCATGGTGATGAAATCTCCGGCAAGGGATGGATCCCTTGTTGTCCTCCAACTTGCAGTGGCGCCGAGGGATGATGAGGCCTCCGGTGTTGCCTTTCTCTTGTGTCTAACTCGAATGGATCTCTGAAACTCGTCTCTGGATGCTATCTTCCGAATCTCTCTGCGATCTTTCGATTCTCCATCCCCCCTCTCTTTGACGGCAGCTTCGGGGTATATATAGGTGGTTCTGGTCGGTGGTTTTGGTAAAACACTGATTAGGGTTGACGCATACTTCGCGCTGAAGAAAATTGAGGCCAATTGGGCCCCGGAATGGGCTAGGCCGGCCGGCTCAGAGGGCCCCAGGCCGTCCGGCCTGGGCCCTTTCTGGCCCCTTTCGGTCCCATCTTTCGCGTGCGGCCTCTTCTCCTTATTCCTCATCTTAGCCCAGTTGTGACCATGCGTCAAAACATCTCCGAAAATGTCCAATTTCCTGCCAAAACACAACATGCTCCAAAATCCAGGACAAAATCGAAAACGGTCAAGTTCGGGTGCCAAGTGGCGGGTTAGTACATGAATCATCCCGAAGAAATTACCAAAACCTCTCCTAATTGTATAATAAAATGGGTACTTAAGGAGCGCTAACATTGTCAAACATGCTGTAGCATCTGGAGCTGGTAAGACCATCGGGTAAATCGGCTCTATTCTCCACTGAGTGGTGAATATGGAAGTGGGGAGGGACTTGTCCTAAGCCAAATTGCGGAGCTGCTACGACTGGTTGATAGGTTTCATAACCTGGTTTGATGATTCTGTTGGAAGTACTTATGCCAACAGGGAGGAAGCCAGGTCGGATCATTAGGGAATATAGATGCCAAGTACTACCGTCATCGGCAAAGCTATCTAGACTAAATGCAGTTGGGTTCTCAAAGACTTCAGATTCAGTGAATGGAAAATAGAGGGGATTGTCTAGACCTTTGTAGAAAACTCTAAACTAGTTTGCTGCATCTGTCGAGTTCAGTTTACTGCCAGGGACGCTGAATAGGGCTTGGCCATAGCTGGTGCATCTAATTGGCTTGCCATTCTTGTCGGGGAAGGAATTCTTGGCTAGGCTTTTAAAGTTTGGAATCTGATGCTGGAAGTAGAGTTGTGCCCATAACTGGATAAACCACCAAGGGCCTCCAGTTCTGAGTTTCCTTTGGCTGAAAAAAATAGTTGTCATCAGATGGAGACATCTGTATGTTTCTTTATCAAGGGGGGGTAATGATAAACTGAGTGCATCAGCTATGTTCAATTCTTGCCACAAGGGCATATAGGTTCTTGCTACTCTGCTATATCATGCAATCCAGCTCTCGGGTGGATTAGGCCAGGCTCTTAAGCAGTCGGCCCAGGAATTTAAATTAATGTCTTGACTTACGAAAGGGATTCTATTCGCTTCACAGGAGATTAAATCTGTGGGATTTTCATAAACTCGTGGGCCAAGACAAAGGGATGTGGGATTGGAAGGATGCGGCAAAAGGATGTCTGACACCTGGAGTTCAGAAATTCAGAAATTTATATATGGTGTCATATTTCGGAGTTTAATTCATTCGGAGGTTTAATGAGCTGAAGAAAGTTAAAAGGACAGGCTGAATATTACCTTCAGGCCGTAGATTGCCGTATCGACGATTGGAGATCTTGCTGTTTGAGCTTCGGAGTCCGCCATGGTCCAGATCTGCTAACTTAGGGTTTGGTTGTTTTGCGGGCTCTAGTTCTAATTTTGGATACTTTGTGAGTTTTCGCTCGGACTTATGGAGCGGGATTCTCGAATTGCGCTCGGATTTGGAATATCTATTTCGAGTTGGATTCAGAGTAGAGGTGATGTTCTGTTCTTATGCGGGTTGCTTCCAATTTTGATTTTCATCGGCTCTTGGATATTAGTAAAGCCCGGTGCGGTGCCATCGGCTTTTGGAGAGTGATCCGAGCAAGCGGTTAAAAGATAAGAGACTTCATTAAAAATTGAGTCTTACAAGCAGAAGAGCCGATTTGACAAATGACGAATCCTTCGGCTCTACAGTATTACTCCTACAGTACTACCTACATCTGCCGCTCATAGGTACCTAGGTACCTACGGCGCTTGGGGCTTCGTGCTGGCACGTCTCTGCCATCACTGTCGTCGCCGTCGTCATCAGCACTGCTGCTACCACTGGCCTCGTCGTCACTGCTTCGGCCGCCGCCGCCGTTGCTTTCCTCTTCGCTGTCCTCATCGGAGGACCCGAGGAACCGGAAGGCATTTCCGGCCATCGGGTCATCGCCGCTGGAGGAGGAGCCGATCTCCTCTTCCAAGGAGGAATCGGGTCCATCCCAAGAGAAGTCATCGTCGCTGTCGCTCTCCAGCTCCTCCTGGAACAGGAGCCGGAGGTCCTCACCGTCGGTCTTGGGCTCGTCGTCCTCGGAGACGACCCCGAAGTCGAACTCCTCTGCATCCCAGTGTAGAGGAGCGACCGCCTCGTGCGCTGCCGTTGGGTCGTACTCCGGCATTGGCTCTCGGTTCTTGGGGATGGAGTCGAGGGAGGAGACAGAGGAACTTGAGGAAGAGGGGGAGAAAGGGGATCCAATGGAGTTGGAGCCAGAGGAGAAGGAGATAGCCATGGCTGCTGTAGGTTTGGGTGTTTTGCACTGTTTGGCTATGGGAGGAAGGTGAGTTTGTGGTGAAAGGAGTCGATTCGGGGTGAGATTAAATAGTAAAATAATGGAAGATGGATCGGCATTTTCACATTCTGCGAGGAGCCAGCTGCAGAGACGTTGCGTCTTCCATGGTGGTTGTAGTGCGTTTTAATGAGCATCAACGGGAAGATGAAGCAACGAAATGGTTTTAGAATTATCATTGCCAAAACCAGGGGGGCATGTGTTATCGCCATAAATTAACAGGGTTAATTAATGGGCCGCGAGCAAGTTGGGTTTAAAGCAGGAATTAAAGAAGGCTTGTGAATTGGCTCCTGCGTGAATGTTTGGGCCATGTGGGCCATGTATCTTTAGATTTAGTTCAGTTTGGGTTAGAGATCGAGTCCGTTTAGTTTAGATTGTTTTCCAAGTCTCCGGACTATAAATATGTACCCTATAACATTCGTAAAGAAGAGAACATCATCATGTTTTGCAACAACACCTCGGCGCACTGCCACCCCTAATTCTAGGGTTTTCTTCCAAGTAAGCGCCATGCTGCCCTGATCGCCCCTCGCGATCAGGGCGCCATTGTTCTTGCTCCTACCTTGGTATTACTCATGCTGAAGCATTTTTGATGGCGAGTAATGCTAGTTATCCTGATGTTTCGGAGCATGTTTTAGTAGGTTCATTATGTGCTTACTTATTTATCATCTGTGAACATCATATTATCTCTGTGCGATCATGTTCTAATCTTATGCTAATTCTCGTTATGTAGAGTTAGTCGTGCGGAGTTAATACCTTACTTTGTTTCGTCTAGTAGATCCGATCTAGATAATCCATGAAGACCATGTTCATCAGATGCATGAAGAAAGCCGGGGCATTAGTCAAGCCGAAGGACATGACTGTATACTCATATAGCCCGTACTTGCAGGTGAATGCCGTCTTCGGAATATCCCCAGGACGGATCCTCAGCTGAAAATAACCAGAACGAAGATCAATCTTCGAGAATATACGAGCACCTCGAAGCAGATCGAAGAGATCCTCAATACGGGGCAGTGGATGCTTGTTCTTGATAGTAACTGCATTCAGCTCCCGATAATCCACACACATCCTCTTCGAGCCATCCTTCTTATCTACCAGCAACAACGGAAAAGCCCAAGGAGAGAAGCTGCGACGGATATAGCCCTTGGCTAGGAACTCATCAATAGTCTTCTTGACTTCTTCATGCTCTATAGGTGCCATATGGTAGGGCCGCTTTGCAATAGGAGCTGTGCCAGGCAAGAGATCAATACAAAACTCAATGGCGCGTTCACGCGGCATACCTGGCAGATCATCCGGAAAGACATCCGGGAATTCAGACACCACGCGAATACCGTCCGTGGGTCTAGCCTCCATCTGATGAAGAAATCCCGAAGGCTCTACTGCACTGATAACAACCTCTTGGCCACTGGAAGCTGATAGCAAGACTGTCCTCTGAGCACGATCTATCCGGACTCCCCATTTGGCCAGAGTCTCCATTCCCAGAATGACATCAATGCCCTTGGTGTCTAGCACCATCAGATCAGTACAGAACTCTACTCCCCTCAAAGAAACACTGACTCTCGGGCAGTAAGTGTGAGACCTCAACTGTCCTCCCGGTGAAGATACTAACAGGCACCTCTTTAATGTGCTAGTATGAATACCATGATGCTCGACAAAAGACTGAGTAATGAAGGAATGCGTAGCACCAGTATCAAAAAGCACTGTAGCTGGATATGAATTAACCATGAACGTACCAATAACCACGTTGGGAGCCTCGGCCGCTGACTCGGCCGTCACGTGGTTCACTCTGCCCTGAAGTGGCGCCCTGGGCTGAGCTGGGCGCCCCTGCTGTCCCGCCTGCGCCTTCCGGGGGCAAGCGTTGGCGTAGTGCCCCGGCTGGCCGCAGTGAAAGCAGGTGCGAGGAGGTCCCTGAGCCTGCTGTCCGGTAGGAGCTGCCGGACGTGGAGCCTGCGGTGCCGGTGGAGCTGGTAGAGCAGTACGAGCCGGAGGTGCCGGTAACCTCTGGCCCTGACCTGCCTGCTGCTGTCGAGGCGGGTACTGCTGCGGTGGCCTCTGCTGGTACTGCTGGGGAGGCCGGTACTGCTGCTGGTACTGCTGGGGCTGCTGGAGTCGAGGGCGAGTGTTGCTGCCGGAAGCAACGGGGACAATCTTCCTCTTCTTGTCCTCCATCTCCAGGTGCTTACACTCAGTGTTGAGCGCGCTGTCAACCAGATGGTTGAAGTCGTCGAAGCGGAGGTTGAGCAGCGCGTACTGGAGGTAGTCCTCAAGACCCTCCATGAAGTGCTCCTGCTTCTTGCGGTCATCCGCAACCTCGGCAGGGGCGTAACGTGCCAGCTGAAGAAAGCGATCACGATACTCCGTGACCGACATAGTCCCCTGAATTCACAAAGATAGATAGATATCGGAAGATTAACTCAAGATTCATAAGGATAGAGCAAGGGGGCATTAGTTCAATAGAAAACGCTGAATGATTATACTTAAGATTACCTGCTTCAGTGCAAGGAACTCCTTCTGTTTCATCTTCATAACGCCCGCGGGGACGTTGTGGCTGCGAAAGCGCTCCCTGAACTGGAGCCAAGTGAGAGACTCGCGGTCATGAACTGGGTGGGACTCCCACCAGTCCAAAGCTGCCCCTCACAGCTGTCCTGCTGCGTACAAGACGCGCTCACGATCATCGCACTGGGCGATGTCCAGCTGACGTTCCACTGCACGGAGCCAGTCGTCGGCCTGAAGAGGGTCGGACGTGTGAGAGAACGTCGGCGGGTGACCCCTCAGGAACTCAGCACGCCTGTCGCGAGGCTGCGGCGGTGGAGGAGGCGGAGGCTGAGTGTGAGCGTGCTGAAGAGCCTGAACGGTGTTGTTCAGGGTAGCCATCATCTGCATCTGGAGCTGGAAGTACTGCTCCGGAGTCAAAGGCGGCGGCATCGGGATCCCGGTACCCTGGTTGTTCTGACCCTGCTGCTGGCCAGAACCGGAACCGGTGCTCCTGGTGTTCACCATCTGATTTTGGACAAAAGATTTCACGAGTAAGGAATTTGCAGAAATAATTCAGATGGATATGATAACTCTTTGCGGAAAAAGACTCAGCCATGATAAAGTAGACATGATAGAGTTGACTGTTTTACCCCCAACGATCTAACTCATTTTATTAATTAGTTAACTTTAACATCTGAGTGATTTTCTTTAAACAAATGTAAACTACTAAGCTATGCAATTAGTCAAAGATCCAAATCAAACATGTAGCATAATAACAAGCAGACAATTTTCACGACTTAGCCGAGTTTAGCATACAACTCGACTAACACAACGCGTCGCAGAGCGTGCTATCGTTTTATTATAAAAGGGTCACTAGCTAATACTCATGGTGGTCAGATAACTGATTCAGGCCAAAATCTACGAAAACTATTCTTGAGAGAGAGAAATCAAGGCAAGACGGGTAGAAAGTCAAAGAAGTCAAGGGGTATAATAGTAAAATAGTTTCAGCAGGCAAGGATTGGAGAGAAGAAGTCCTAAAACTCGACCAGTTCTATCTAGGCTTCGTCCTACAGTCGATACGGCTTTGATACCACTCTGTAACACCCGGTTTATAAAAGAGCATAAACCGAGCAATCATATACGTGCCAGGATCCAGTCACACGTATATACAACAGAATGAACAGTATATCATAGCACATATCACGTAAAAAGACATAATAAAGCGAATACGAATGTTATTTATTACAATAATGACATAAATGTCTGATACAGCGGAAGCGAAGTACAAAAATACGATAAAGCTCTCCGAAGCTGAAGCAGGGCGCCACAGGGACGTCGACTGGGAGACGAAGCACCTAGAAGTCCTCGTAGTCCTGGTAGCGCTGGACGAACTCCCTCGTGTCGGCAGGAACTGAGCAGCAGTAGCGTAGCCAAGAGGAAAAAGTAGAGAAGAGGCAAGAGTGAGTACACAACTTGTACTCAACAAGTATAACACAAACTATGAGGCTCTAGGCTGGCTGACTCAACTGCATTAGCTTTTAAGTGTTGGCAAAATTTTATTAAAATTATTTACTACGAGTTGATGAATTACCATTAACCCAGTTACATAGTAATTAATCAGAATTAATTAAGAAACTACTGAGAACCATACCAAAACCAAGCCACCAAGGTAACCCCGAGAAGCACCTCCCTCGTCGGAAGGAGATAACTCCACTAATCAAAAGGAGGATCTGGGCCGCTCATAACCGTGAGCACGGCTAGTATACCAGTTTTACACTCTGCAGAGGTTGCACATCTTTACCCACAAGTCGTGAGCTACGCCAGTTGTTCATCACACTTCCTTAGGTGAGATGGCCAGCGACTCACTACGAGGCCTTTACAAAGAATCTCGTTGGTAAGGCGTAACCTCGAGAGTTAGGTCGGCGACGATGGGGCCCACCTCACGGGGGTACAAGCACAGGTACGCAAACCAAGCACAGACCAGCCGGAGGAGCAGGGACCATTGAAGCTTACTACTCTTGCCCCGCAGGTAAGTTACTCCAAACCAAAAAGATCTAATTATTACGCCAAGTCTATCCCATTCTAGCCTTGTGGTAGCGCTGTTGTCCCAGGTTGTCGCTCTATGAACCGGTCCTTATGGAGAGTGGCCAACCAGGCAGTAAGCACCGTGCTGGCCCCCTAAACCATGTTTCTACAAAAACATCTTTTAACGAGACGTGAGCCACTCATCCACACAGAGGGCCACTCTCAGGATTATATTCAAGTAAACCATTAATCAATTTAATTAAAAAGGACAAAAGTGTGTTATAGCGCAGCAACCTAGCACAACTAACCATAATGCAACCCAAGGGTATATTCAAAGGATATAAACTGGCTAGGAAATCCTTAAAGGCATATAGTATTAAAATGCAGTATGAAAATGTAATTAAAAGTGATGGGTTGTTCATGTTATACTTGCCTTCCTCGTACTGCTCCTGCTGCTGCTCAAAGTGCTCGGAAGACGGCTGCTCCTGGTACTGGTACTGGGGCTCCTCAGATGGATCAACGTCTACTCACGAACACATGGCCAAAACAATGCACGAAAATAAGCATACGAGCAAACACTAACAAAAGCTAAGAAACAGTACATCAATACAATTAAAACAGCAAGAAAAACTAAGTCTAAACTGTTCTACTCGTTACAACGATCGCGTGGACATAAAGAACGCTAAAAACGGAGCTAAAACGCATTTTCTGGGCTAAAAACAAGTTCTAGGGGCTTATTTGTAAGAAAACTGAAGTTCCAGGGGGTTTTCTGCTAAAACCGAGGGCCTAGACGTAATTAAACCTTATTCCTGGGGTCTAACTCGCAAAAAGGACAGGTCTGGATCGCGGGTTCAAAAACTACAAAGCTCAGGGGCTAAAGTGTTAAAAACTGGACCTGGATATAAATATTTTTCAACGCGCTAGGACTGCGGGTTGATATCTAGTAAACCGAGGGTCTCTTTAACAATTTTACCAAGCCGAACCGGTATGATCTATTATGGGCCGTAGGATCGAGATCCAGTGCTTCAGATCTAATGGGGAGCCGATCTAATCTGGCGCGTCCCTTCTTGATCGGACGACCCAGGGTCGGGATGGTGAGGGAGCGGCGGCGCTGCCCGCCGGAGCACAGCTCCACGGCGGCGCTCGGCCGGAGTAGGCTGCCTGGGAGCTATAGCGGCTTATTTGGCCTGCAGCTGGGCCGTGCAGCTCTAGCGAGACACGCGTAATCCATTGGAGTGGATAGCGGGTGTTGCGAGGGGGGGGGGGGGGGGGCGGAGCAAGATGCGCGGCGGTGGGTGGCGGCGCATCGCCGTCGTGCTATGCCAGGGCACCTAGAGTGAGCCAAGTGCTAGAAAAACTAGGGAAACAGCGGCGGGAAGGTCTGGGGATGTTTACCGAGGGTTTGTGGCGGTCGGATTTGCGGCGCAAGGCGGCCGGCGTCGAGGATGGGCGACGGCGCTGGGGCGGTTTCGAGAAGAATGGCGCTGCAGGTCCTTTCCGTGCTCCTGGGCCCCACGGATCGTCGATTGGAGGGTCTGCGTGGGAACCACGGTGGTCACAGAGGCGCGGGGGTCGCCGGCGGTGAGAAAACAGGTGGTGGAAGGCTTACCGGCGGCGGGGGGGGGGGGGGGGCTCTGCTCCGGGCGGAGAAAACACGGAGGCGGCGTTGCGAGGTGGGGTTTGGGGTCCCAGAGGCGCGGGCGCTAAATAGGGCGGCTTAGGCGATCCTGGGGAGGCGTGCCCCGGATGGAAGGCCCGCCGGAAATCTCGGCTGGACGGGCGCGGGGTGGTTGCTCTGCGGGGGAGAAGAACTGGCGAGCGGGCCCGGGCGGTCAGCGAAAGCAGCGGGCGCTGGCAGGTGGGCCGGAGAGGGAGCGCCGACGCGCGGGCTGAGGGAGGGGGCCGGTTTGTCAGGGGCGCGGCGCAGGCTTGGGCGTTGGCGAGCGGGGTGACGCGGGGGCTTGCGCGGGCCGCGCTGGCTGGGCTGCGGGTGTGGGCCGCGCGCAAGCGGGCGCGTGAGGCTAGGCGTAGAGCGGGGGAAACGGGCCGCTCGGACTGGGCCTTGCGGGTTGGGCTGCTCATGGTTTGGGCCAAGGGGATTGGTTTTCTGCGTTTTCTTTTTCTAAGTCTAACTCTATTTCCTATTTCTATTCTTTTTCTCACTCAAGCTCAACTATTTGAATTCAAAAGAAATTTTGAATTCAAACCCCTATGAAATCAAACAATTAAAACAATGCATCAGCATGAATGCATCAACAAAGTTAAACCTAAGAAAATTTTAATTACTTGTGAAACAAAAACTAGATTAAATGCAAGACTAACACAATAAACCTTAGAAATTTAAATAAAGCCAATTAAATTTATTAATAAATGCTGAAATTTAGATTAGGGTGTTACAGCTAGAGGATCTAACTGATCTAGAGTAAGAACGCAAGAACACGGAAGGATCTAGAGTGGTTCGGGCCACCAGAGCATAATACCATACGTCCACTGTGTGATGTATTCCTTGAGCTCTTGGAATGGAGTCCAGAGTGGAGAAGAAGTCGTGAGCGGAGAGGAAAAAAGGTCCCTTGCTCTGCGTGTGCTCTCCCTTTTATAGCCTAAGGGAGGCACGTATAAGGATACTGGGTCCCGACAGATGGCCCCAGTAGGTAGTATTGAAGTGCACTACGGTCTCGGAGATCTTAACGCGGGATTTCTTGTCTTGCCCGCGTGGGCGTTCAGACCGGCATCGATCTTCCGCCCGTTGTCTGATCGCCCCGTCTTGTCAGAGCGGTGCCTGTGAGATAGGTTGCGGCGTAGATTGCGCAGCCTGCTATGTAGACTGCATGCTGACGGCATAGGCGTCATGATGGAGAGACGAGCTCTCGCCTCTGGTTAACGTGGAGGCGTGCGCGGCGCGTGCGACTCCACTGTTTTTCCTCGGTAACTCGTGACCTATAGTGAGGTCACTGAGTCACCTTGGTAAATTGCGACCTACAGTGCGGCCTGTCAAGGCTGCCACGCCCCTGTGGCAGCAGAGTACGCCTCCACTACCCGCATTAAATATGGGTGGGTGAGAGAGCTTCCAGTGGAAGGCTTATGCCCAGGCCCATGTCTGTGTGACACGTGGCGAGGATGCTTCCAGCGGAAGGCTTGCGCCCGCGCCCAGTCTTGTGGGACACGTGGCGGCTCCGGACCCCTCCCGAGCGGAGCATTGAGCCGTGGCTCGCGAGGGTCTGGATAGGCATGGGGCGGTCCCGGACCCGGCTGGGGGTCCGGATGGGCACGTGGAGGTCCCGGACCCGACTGGGGGTCCGCATCCATGGCTTGAAGGCCCCGAGCATCTCCACCTCTGAGACACGTGGCATCACCGGATCCATATCTGCGCGGTGCAGTGGATCCGAGGCCGTTGGCCTGGTGAGACGGAATCAGACCGCAGGGGTCTGGCTACTCAGGTCCTTGGGCGTAGTTACGGATAACTACGCGTATTTAGCCTTGACCCAGTAGCAGTGGGTATCCCAGTCGCGGGGTACCAACAGAGGCCCCCGGGCCCACCTCGGGTGAGGCTATGAACCCGCAGGTGGGGCCACTACTGTGATCCTCTCTGAGCAACTTGGTTGCTTCCAGTGCTTCTGCAGTGTGTACTGCAGGGATTCATCATTCGGGTTACATGCCTCAGATTGCGGTTCCTGAAAGGACTTTGACTTGACCGTGCTTTTGGCGGGCGCGATGGTTCGGATTCCGCTGCGCCCGCGCAATGCGCGCGTGACGGTTCAGATCCCGTCTTTTCACACTTTGGCTTCCTACCCTCCTTTCATGACAGGCGAGCCCGGGCCCCCCTTGTCATGGTCTGGGCAGCTAGCACCTAGTGTGAGCGTCGCTGGGCGTCTTGCGCGACGGTTCGGGATGAGTGGGCGAGATGGGCATTTATGGGGTGCTCCGCCACAGATTGTGGCCACGCTTCCGCATTTGCCTTCTCTCTCCAAGCCCTTGCGCCCCTTCACCTTTGCGCAATCTCCCCCCTTGCAACCGGTGCCACCGCAGCAATGGCTTCCCTTGGCCGTCCTCACTGCTTCGAGTCCCAGAGGGAACTGGATTCAGTGCGCCGCCTGCTTGGGTGGTCCACTCCAGAGCTCGCCGGGAGGATTCGAGCAGGCCGTCTTCCCCTTGGCGATTTGCAGCCCGGCGAGTTTGTGCTGTTCATCCCGCGCATTCTCGCCGGGTTGGCGTTGCCGTTGTCCCCCTTCTTCCTGTTGTTGCTGTAGGAATTCGGCCTTCAACTCCAGCACCTCACCCCCCACTCCATCCTCCTGGTGGCAATTTTCATCCACCTATGCGAGATGTTTGTGGGGGTGAGGCCCTGCGTCGTCCTCTTTAGGCATTTCTTCGTCCTGGTGAAGTCCGGCAGGAGCAAGGACGAGATCGGGGCGTACTACTTCCAGGCAAGGGCCGGCTTGCCGACGCCGTACATCCCCACCTTTGCCAGCGGGAAGTGAGAGTTCTGGCGTAGCGAGTGGGTGATCGCCAGAACCGACGCCAGCGAGCACCTCGACCTGCCAACCACCGGCCCCGCCTCCGACCGTAAGAACTGGAGGACCAAGACGTCCCTGCCGTCGGAGTCCGACCTGGTGTTGGGGAAGATCAAGGAGCTGGCGGAGGGCGGCCTCACCTCGATGCACGTGGTGGAGGATTTCCTCAAGTGCTAGATCGATCCCCTGCTGCAGAGGTCGTGGGTGCCCTGGAGCTTCACCGGCCCCAACGACTGCAGCATAGTCCAGCGAAAGGAGGATGCGGACCTGACCCAAGAATAGTTGGAGGTCATGGTGCAAGGGATGCCCGGGGAAGGCTTCATCCCGGAGCATCTGATCCTTCCCCAGGGCATCACCCCCCTCTGCGAGGATCAACATCTGAGGACGGCGGTGCTGGCATCCTTGCCAACTCTCGACGACGGCAGGTTGGTGGTCCGGCAGACGGGAGGTGACCCCAACCGCGGGATCCGGATTCCCGGTGCGTCGGAGATCTGGCCCCAGTCCGGCACCGTGAACCCAGGTCCTTCAGAGTCATGGGGCAAGCAGCCCATGGGCAGCGGCTCTATCCCGGGCGGCAGCAGCTCGGCCCCAGGAGGCTCCGGGTCGGCCCGGCGGAGCCCTGGCACGGCAACGGAGGAGGGGAGTTGGGGCAGGCTGTGCCGCAGCGACGTGTCCTTCATCACGAAGTGTAACACCCGGTTTATAAAAGAACATAAAACAGGTACGAAACTCTCGAAAGCTGGGCGCCACAGGGACGTCGACTGGGAGGCGACCGCCTAGAAGTCCTCGTACTCCTGGTAGCTCTGCGTGAACTCCTCCGCGTCACCGAGAACTGAGCAGCAGTAGGGTATCCTCAAAAGAGAACAAGAGAAAAAGAATGGAGGAGGCAAGGGTGAGTACACAACTTGTACTCAACAAGTATAAAACAAACTATGAGGCTCTAAGGTTGGCTGACTCAACTGCATTAGCTTTTAATCTTGGCAAAATTTTATTAAAGCTAATTACTACTAGTTGGTGAATTACCATAACCCAGTTACGTAGTAATTAATCAAAATTAATTATGATACTACTGAGAACCAAACCAAACCACCAAGGTAACCCCACTAATCAAAAGGAGGATCTGGGCCGCTCATCACCGTGAGCACAGCTAGTATACCAGTTTTACACTCTGCAGAGGTTGCACATCTTTACCCACAAGTCGTGAGCTGCGCTAGTTGTTCATCACACTTCCATAGGTGAGATGACTAGCAAACTCACTACAAGGCCGTTACAAAGAATCTCGTTGGTAAGGTGTAACCGCTAAGGATATTGGATCGGCAACTATGGAGCAGGTCTCGTGGGCGTCAAGCACACAACACAGACGAGGCCACGCAGTATGAGGGCCATAGAAGCTTACCACCCTTGCCCCACAGGTAAGTTACTCCCAAACCAAAAAGACCTAATTAGTAAGCCAAGACCGTCCCATTCCAGTCTTGTGGTAGAGCTGTTGTCCCAGGTTGTCGCTCTAATGACGTACGGTCCTTATGGAGAGTAGCTAGCACAAAACACAGTGCGAGCCCCCTAACCCAAGTTTCTTGAAAAACATATTTTAAGGAGACGTAAACCACTCATGCACACAGCACAGAGGGTAACGCTCAGAATTAACTTGCATAAGACCATTAACAATTTAATTAAAAGGACCATGGTGTGTGGGAGCGCTGCACCTAGCACAACTAACCAAAATGCAACCTAAGGGATATATATAAAGATTAAGTGGCTAGGAAAATCCTTATAGGCATACTGTATTAAAATGCAGCATGGAAATGTATTTTAAAAGTGATAGGTGGTGTTCATGTTATACTTTCCTTCCTCAAAGTGCTCCTGCTGCTCAAAGTGTCCCGCGGAAGGTGGCTCCTGGTACTCCTCCGACGGCTCAACGTCTACTCACGATCGCAACACCAAAACAAGTCCAGCACATACATGCAACAAAAGCAAATGCTAAAAAACAGTACAACAATACATAAAAACAGTAAACAAAACCGAGCTAGAACTATTCTATGCATTACAACGATCGCATGAGCGTAAAAACCAACTAAAACGGAGCTAGAACGTGAAAACTAGAGCCAAAACTAGGTCCAGGGACTAAACTGCGAGAAAAACTAAGGTTCCAGGGGCTTCTACACAAAAACCAAGGATCTAAATGTAATTAATGCAAAGACTCAGGGGCTAACACGCAAAACTACAATGGCTAGACTGCGGGTTTGTTGGTGCTCCTTAAGTACCCATTTTATTATACAATTAGGAGTTGTTTTGGTAAATTCTTCGGGATGATTCATGTACTAACCCGCCACTTGGCACCCGAACTTGACCGTTTTCGATTTTGTCCTGGATTTTGGAGCATGTTGCATTTTGACAGGAAATTGGACATTTTCGGAGATGTTTTGACGCATGGTTACAACTGGGCTAAGATGAGGAATAAGAGGAAGATTCAACACGCGAAAGATAGGACCGAAAGGGGCCAGAAAAGGCCCAGGCCAGCTGGCCTGGAGTCCTTGGGCCGGCCGGCCTAGCCCTTTTCAGAGCCTAATCAGTCTCGGTTTTCTTCAGCACGAAGTATGCATCAACCCTAATCTATGTTTTACCAAAACCACCGACCATATCTGCCTATAAATACCCCGAAGCCGTCGTCAAAGAGAGGATCACAGAGAGACCGCAGAGGGATCGCAGAGAAAGAGCATCCAGAGATACATTCGAGTTAGACACAAGAGAAAGGCGACACCGGAGGCCTCATCGTCCCACGGCGCCGCTGCAAGTTGGAGGACAGCAAGGGATCCATCCCTTGTCGGAGATTTCGTCACCATGATCGACTACGCTTCGCTTAGCTTCATGGGTTAAAGTCCTCATTTGTTCACGGGGTTGTAAGTAGATCTTGAGTTGTAATTGCCGAATCCTTTTATGAGATTGATCTATCACGATTCTTGTTGATGATGCTTTGATGCCTAATAGTTCGCGACTTGGCTTTGGGTTTGCTTTGCTCTTGCATGGTTTAATTAGATTACATCAACTATCATGTTCTTGTTGATTCATTACTGATTATCCTCCTGTAGTGACAGTATGCGGGAGGGAAATGTTTTGATCTTGGAACACACCTTTGGTAGATTAGATCCGTTCTTCGTTGCTTGGCGATTACATCTCTAGTGATCCTAGACCCTATGGACAAATGCTTTCCATATCTTGTGCACAAATCTATTATTGCTCACTAGTCTAGATTAGATTAGATTGGTTAGATTAGATCTATTTCACACTCATACACTCAATATAGATCTTTTACCAACATCATTAGTGCTTAGTTAAGCATAGTAATACACTTGTTATGTGGATTGATAAATCTTGGGGGAATACTCTAAGGTAAAAGCTACACGATCCGTGCGCTTGCGGTACGTAAATTGGCGCTTTAAGAAGCGTCAACAAGCTTTTCTGGCGCCGTTGCCGGGGAACAAGCGATTTTGCTACGTTTAACTTTGTATTAATTTTGTTGGTTACTAACACCTAACCTTTTCCCTAGAAATTTTTTTGTTTTCTTGTTTTTGTTTTGATTGTCTAGATGGGCCATCTCATTCAACACATGGAGGAAGGAGAAAAATCACTAAAGGATTATGCAAGCCCACGATCGGAGGACTTCGACATGCAAAAATCAGATTCGGTGTTGTGAGCCACCGAGTACGAGATCAAGCCTCAAATCATCAAGATGGCGGCGGCAAACCCCTTTATAGGAGATGAGACTGACAACCCATATAGACATATCAAGTGGTTCACAATGCTATGCAACACGGTCCAACAAGACGGAGTTCCGCTAGCTTGGTTTAGATGGAATCTTTTCCCATAGTCACTTGCGGAAGAAGCGAGAAGATGGTTTGCACTTGCATCCTTCGAGGTAAAAGGAAATTGGGATGACTTGATGAATAAATTTTGCGAGCGGTTCTTTCCGTTAAGCAAGGTTCAACATATTCGGAAGCAAGTGATCAACTTCGTGCAAGGAGAAGAAGAAGGGATAGATCAAGCATGGGATAGATTCAAGGGAAAATTCGATTCATGCCACCAGAACTCCGTGAAATTGGGTGTCACGTTCAAAATCATGCCACTCAATGGCATGATTTTCAACATGAGATCCAATTTCAAGAAATTGGAGTGGCATGGATTGATTGAACAAGGACCGAAGCTCGGATTTTCCGGTGAAGTACTCTTGCATACCTTTTATTTTTCCCTAACCCCCGAGTGCATGCAATTTGTTCAAATGTGTGTAGGAGGAGATCTCATGGAGAAAACACTCACGGAAGCCGCCCAACTCCTACAAAAAATCAGCAAGGGTGCGGCCATGCGAAGAGATTGGGAAAAACGATGTTCGGCAAGCTCCGAGGAAGAATCTCAAGTGCGGGTGTTTGCTGGAATTTTCAGAAAAGAGGCATCGGAAGTGAAGGAAGAACAACCGAAGCATGGGAAAGTCATAGAGACAAACCACGATGAAGAAGCATCAATCCGGAGTGCAACGAAAGATGACCCGGAAAAGAAAGGAAGAACCATGGGCACCGCCAAATCGCTAAGGGAATTCGAGCAAATGGATTGGATACCAATTGACTTCAGAAGATTGTTCGACAAAGCAAGACCGCATCCAAATCAGCGAGGAATGGCGAAGGTGATAGCGGAAGACTTCCCGCCGGATAATCACACGGGATATACATTTAGCAAGGAATCGGCCGGTGATATTATTCGGAAACTTTTTGAAGAAAAAGAGGAAGAGATTGACTTAGACGAAGTGCTGGAGATCAAAAGGACCCTGGGAGTGAACTCGGAATAGTCACCCTACGCGCACATAGCCTCAAGTATATGCGATTGGAAGCGATCGAGGCGAAGGTAACCCATCACCCACACCTCGTGTTGATTGCATAATAGAAGGAATAAAATGTTGCAATGTTTTATGTGACATTGGCGCCCATGTTAGTGTGATGAGTTCCAAAGTTTATGTTGAGCTTTTTAACGAAACATCAAATCTAGATGCCACAATCATTAAATTGATCATGGGAGATGGTAGATTAATCAAACCGCTAGGAGTGCTTAGAAATCTAAATGTTATTATAGCGGGTAAAAAAATTCCTACCGACTTTTTTGTCATTAATGCTAGTAATGATGAGCATGAAGGCATAATCCTTGGAAAACCCCTTCTCAAATTAGTAAATGCTGTTCTAGATGTTGGAAAAGGGATTGTCACTTTTGATCTAGATGGAGAGAAGCGCACATTTGAATTTCATTCAAAACCGTCTTTTGCTTCACCTCTACCTCTTGATAACGAAGAGGTAGAGAGCATTCGTTCCATCGATTCTTTCAGGGATCCTCTCCAACGCGCTTTGGAGAATGGAGATGCTCAAGATGATCAAGACGGAGAACTAGTGGAAACAATGGAAGAGTTGAAGCTGCAACACGGGAATTTGGAGGAAGAAAAATTTGAAGATATTGGAGAGTTAGATCAAGAAGAGGATGGTGCGCCCGATGTTGAGATGAAGCCACTCCCCAAGGGATTGAAATATGAATTTTTGGGAGATGGCAAGACTTTTCCGGTGATTATTAGCGACGAATTGAGCTCGGAAGAGACGGAGAAGTTGCTGAATTTATTGAAGAAAGCACAAAAAGGTGATCGGCTACTCGATTAACGACTTGAAAGGTATTAGCCCCGCTTTTTGCACACATCGTATAGAACTCGAGGAGCAATACAAGCCGGTCGTAGAGCATCAAAGAAGGTTGAGCCATGCTATGCGTGATGTGGTGAAGAAGGAGGTTATCAAATTGCTGAATGCCGGAATAATATGCCCCGTGCCACATAGTGAATGGGTAAGCCCCGTGCATTGCGTTTCGAAGAAAGGAGGACTCACGGTTGTGAAAAATGAGAAGGAGCAATTGATACCACAAAGAACCATCACGGGATGGAGGATGTGCATCGATTATAGAAAATTGAATAAGGCAACAAGGAAGGATCATTTTCCACTACCATTCATTGACGAGATGCTAGAAAGGTTGGCAAAGCATTCACACTTTTGTTACCTTGATGGATACTCGGGATTCTTCCAAATACCTATTCATCTAGATGATCAACATAAGACCACATTTACTTGCCCGTATGGAACTTTTCCATATCGGTGGATGCCTTTTGGATTGTGCAATGCGCCAGCTTCTTTTCAAAGGTGCATGATGGCTATATTTTCAGATTTCATAGAAGAGATTATGGAGGTATTCATGGATGATTTCTCGGTGCATGGTACTAGCTTTGATAATTGCTTGGGAAATTTGGAGAAAGTTCTTAAAAGATGTGGAGAGGTTGATCTTGTGCTTAATTGGGAGAAGTGTCATTTCATGGTGAAAGAAGGAATTGTTCTCGGTCATGTTATCTCCGAGAGAGGGATAGAGGTGGACAGAGCAAAAATAGAAACCGTGGAGAAGTTGCCACCACCTACGGACATCAAGTCTTTGAGGAGCTTCCTCGGTCATGCCGGATTCTATAGAAGGTTTATAAAGGATTTTTCAAAAATCACCAAGCCATTGACACAACTTCTCCAAAAAGATGTGGAATACACCTTCGATAGTGATTGTCTTCTCGCATTTTGAACACTCAAGCAATCCCTCATAAGTGCTCCTATCATGCAACCTCCGGATTGGAATCTACCTTTTGAAATCATGTGTGATGCAAGCGACTACGCCGTAGGAGCCGTTCTTGGACAAAGGAAAGAGGGGGAGGTAAATGCTATCTACTATGCAAGCAAGACTCTCAATGAAGCCCAAGTTAATTATGCAACAACGAATTAAGAATTGCTTGCCGTGGTATTCGCCTTCGAAAAATTCAGATCATACATAGTAAACTCTAAGGTGATAGTTTATACCGACCATGCAGCAATCAAGTATCTCTTGTCCAAGAAAGATGCTAAACCACGCTTGATTCGATGGATCCAATTGCTACAAGAATTCGATGTGGAGATAAAGGACAAGAAAGGGGCAGAAAATGTTGTGTCCGACCACCTATCAAGGATGAACCATGGAGATGATGGAAAAGAACCGATAGAGGATCAAAAGAGAGATGATCACTTATATAGAATTCTCAACAAAGATAGTTGGATGAATGAAATAATAAGGGCAATAAAAGGGATGCCCTTGGATCACTTGGACAAGAATGCAAAGAGAAGAGTGATCACAGAAAGAAGAAAATACTATTGGGATCCACCATACTTATATAGATATGGAGAAGATGGAGTCCTAAGAAGATGCATACCCAGAGAGGAACATGAAGAAGTTCTAAGAAAGTGTCACCCGTCGGGATATGGAGGACATTATGGGCACTTTAGAACTCAAGCTAAGGTATGGGCTAGTGGATTCTATTGGCCCGAGATGCATGAAGATGCGAAAAGATTTGTTTCGACTTGTCCGGAATGCCAAAGGACGGGGAATATCTCGCAAAGGAATGCCATGCCATTGGACTACAATTTGCAAATAGATCTATTTGATGTCTGGGGAATCGATTTCATGGGACCATTTGTGAACTCACATGGGTTTGAGCATATATTGGTGATGGTGGATTATGTTTCTAAGTGGGTTGAAGCTATGCCGTGTCGGAAGGCATCAACGGAGGAGTCCACACACATGATTAAATCGGTAATCTTCTCTCGATATGGCGTCCCGAGAATCTTGATAAGCGATGGAGGAACACACTTCACGGGCAAGGACTTTGGTAAATGCTTGAAGAAACTGGGAATTGAACATAGAGTCTCCACGGCTTATCACCCCCAAACAACGGACAAGCGGAAACTTCGAACAAGCAATTGAAGGACATTTTAAAGAAGATCGTGGTAAAAGGAGGAAAAAATTGGTCGAAGAGACTAGATGATGCACTATGGGCATATCGTACGGCACACAAAACCCCGATTGGTATGACTCCTTATCAATTTGTTTATGGAAAAACATGCCACTTGCCGGTTGAGCTAGAACATAAGACGTATTGGGCAATGAAGGAAATGAACTTTGATGCGGAAGCCGCTGGAATTAAAAGGAGAATCCAAATAAGCGAATTGGAGGAGTTAAGATTGAAAGAGTACAATAGTGCATCAATTTACAAAGAAAGGATGAAGAGATGGTACGACAAACGATTACAAAACAAGAAATTCAAAGAAGGAGACAAGGTCCTGCTCTACAATTCAAGATTCAAACTCTTTGGCAAAGGAAAATTACAAAGCAAATGGGATGGACCATACATCGTACACTCAGTTTCACCCACGGGAGCGGTGACAATCATGGATGCGAAAGGCGACCAATATGTGGTGAACGGACAGCAACTAAAGGTATTCTTGGAGCCCGACGTCGTGCCCCTTCATTACATCGACATATACACAATGGATGAGGAACCGGAACGTCAAGCCTAATGACGTTAAGCAAGGTAAGTTTGTAAATATTCTCTTTTAGATTTTATTTTCATAGTTTTATTTCTATTCTGGACGAACTTTGAGTAAAACATAGGCTTCTAATTTATTGGTGTGCACCTCGGAAAAAGTTGGAGTCCAGGGGGCTGAAAAACCCCCTGGGCCGGCCGGCCCAACACCCCTAGGCCGGCCGGCCTAAGCCTCCTCGTGTGCGAATCGGTCTCAATTTTTGGTAGGTACGAGATAAGGAAATTTCAAACCTGTGCCTTATAGATTTCGCATACCAAAACCGAAGAGATATTGGACTTCTCGTCCAAGTCTTTTCGGGACTTAAATAGAGGCGCGGGTTAGATCTATTCTCTCATACTTTTCAATCTACACCACCACCTCGTGAGAGACTTCGACAATGGTCGGTCCAGCGAGCGCAAGAGCCATGATTGCAGCAATGGAGATCGAGGAGAGGGGTTGGACGCCCGACACTCCCACGCCAAAGACACCTAGCCCATCGAGGAGAGGGGTTTTCTTAATTTGACAATATATGTATATACTTTGCTAAGCCTCACCTATAGCCCCACTTTATACTTGAGAGACTTTTGGGAGATGAGAGTTTGCAAATAAAATAGGATAGCCACTTATATTGAGAGACATGAAAGGATTTGTGCAAGAATTTTTGGTCTAACCTTTGTTGCAGGGTATTTTGTTTCTTAAATAAAAAAGAGAGAAAAACCTCCAAGGATGGCAAGAAAAGCAAGTGTTGTCGATATTCGAGTTGCCGGCTAAAGGTAAGAGTTGTGGAGTAATATTGGATGAGTTTTTAAACGCCCATGATATGATTATCCTCGCTGCTCCTCTGACCTTTGTTTGAAGAAATATTGTTAGACTTGTTCGCATAAGTAAATTTTGCAGTTCGAGAACTCTTGAGCAACCCATGGAAGGATTTGATGATTTGATTTGCTCGAGGACGAGCAAAAGCTAAGCATGGGGGGAATGTTGGTGCTCCTTAAGTACCCACTTGGCACCCGAACTTGACCGTTTTCGATTTTGTCCTGGATTTTGGAGCATGTTGAATTTTGACAGGAAATTGGACATTTTCGGAGATGTTTTGACGCATGGTTACAACTGGGCTAAGATGAGGAATAAGAAGAAGATTCAACACGCGAAAGATGGGACCGAAAGGGGTCAGAAAAGGCCCAGGCCGGCCGGCCTGGAGTCCTTGGGCCGGCCGGCCTAGCCCTTTTTGGAGCCCAATCAGTCTCAGTTTTCTTCAGCACGAAGTATGCGTCAACCCTAATCTATGTTTTACCAAAACCACCGACCATATCTGCCTATAAATACCCCGAAGCCGCCGTCAAAGAGAGGATCACGGAGAGACCGCAGAGGGATCGCAGAGATCGTAGAGAAAGAGCATCCAGAGATACATTCGAGTTAGACACAAGAGAAAGGCGACACCGGAGGCCTCATCGTCCCTCGGCGCCGTTGCAAGTTGGAGGACAGCAAAGGATCCATCCCTTGCCGGAGATTTCGTCACCATGATCGACTATGCTTCGCTTAGCTTCATGGGGTAAAGTCCTCATTTGTTCATGGGGTTGTAAGGAGATCTTGAGTTGTAATTGCCGAATCCTTTATGAGATTGATCTATCACGATTCTTGTTGATGATGCTTTGATGCCTAATAGTTCGCGACTTGGCTTTGGGTTTACTTTGCTCTTGCATGGTTTACTTAGATTACATCAACTATCGTGTTCTTGTTGATTCGTTACTGATTATCCTCGTGTAGTGACAGTATGCGGGAGGAAAATGTTTTGATCTTGGAACACACCTTTGGTAGATTAGATCCGTTCTTCATTGCTTGGCGATTACATCTCTAGTGATCCTAGACCCTATGGACAAATGCTCTTCATATCTTGTGCACACATCTATCATTGCTCACTAGTCTAGATTAGATTAGATCTATTTCACACTCATACACTCAATATAGATCTTTTACCAACATCATTAGTGCTTAATTAAGCATAGTAATACACTTGTTCCGTGGATTGATAAACCTTGGGGAATACTCTAAGGGAAAAGCTACACGATCCGTGCGCTTGCGGTACATAATTTGGCGCTTTAAGAAGCGTCAACACGGTTCTATTTTTAAAAAGGTCAAGGGCCTAAATGTTAAAAACATGGCTTAACTGGAATTACTTTTTAACTAACGTGGACTACGGGTTGATTCACGGAAAGCTCAGGGTCTCTTTAGCAAAACAGCCAAGCCGAAGGGGTATCTTCTAATCTGGGCCGTCGGATCTGGATCTGACGATCCGGTCCCGGTCTGGATCTTGATCTAAACTCGCCCGTTGGATTCGAATCGGACGGCCCGGACCTGATCTGATGCGCAAACCGGTACGCAAGGATCTGATCCGTCGGATCGGGATCTCGCGGCTTAGATCGAACCATTACGGCATTCTAATCGTGTGCGTCCATGATGGATCGGGTGGCCAGGAAGCAATTGCATGTGGGGCAGCGGCGTGAACTCGCCGGAGTTCGATCTCCGCAGTGGCGCGTGGCTCGGGCTCGCCGGAATTCACCAAATCCGGCGCTCCGGGGGTCAATTCGACCAGGGTTTGTGTTAGGGAGGATCAGTGCAGCACGCGTAATCGACCTGGGGCTACAGCAAGGGCTGGCGAGGCTCAGGGCGGCGAGCGCCATGACAGAGGCAGGTCTGCTCGGTGAAGGTCACCGGCATGTACGCGTTCGGGCTGCTTTGGGCTCGGAATTGAGTGCAAACAAATCTGCAACTGTGTGCGAGGGTAACGCACACCTACACAAGAATTGCACGGGGAAGTGCTACACTGCAGGAGTTCCGCCATGGCGGAGTGATGGCGTGCACGGAGGGGGAGTGCCGGCGCCCGATGTTCCGGCCTCGGGGTTGGACTACGGCCTACCAAATCTAGCACAAAGGGGCAGGAGGAAGTGCTGAAGTTCAACGGGGCTCGAGTTCGAGCAGGGAGACTGTGCAGGGGCGTCGGCGTTGTGGACCGGTGGCGGTGCTGGGCGGAGCTCGAGGACAGGGACGCTGCAGGGCGTCTCCAGGCCTCCTGATCCACCAGTAAGGTGCGCAACGGTGCTGTGAACAAGGAACGGGGGTCCGGGGCACCCAAGGTTCACCGGCGGCGAGCAATGGCTCGGGGACTGAGTTTACCTGCTCCAACGGTTTTGAGGAAATTTCGGCATACGGCGCAGAGCAGAGGGTGGAAGAAGTGGCCGGTGGGGAAACTTCTAGAAGAGAAAGACGCTCGGGGGGGCTGACCAGTGGACACTGTGGGGTCAGGGTGGCCCACGGGCAGGCGAGGGAGCCAGGCGGAGCGGGCGAAGCTGCGCTAGCGCGAGGAAGAAGAAAAGGAAGGAGGAAGAAGAACGCGCCGGCATGTGGGGCCGGCAGGTCAGTGAGACGCGGGGAGCGGGCGACGTGCGGTCTACAAGAGGGAGCGACCAATGCGCGGGGCTGTCCTATCAGAGAGAAAGAGCGCGCACGCGGGCTGAGTGGGAGGGCGGCCTGTCTGCCGAGTCGGGGTGCTGGGGAGAGCAGGCTGGGCTGAGCGCGGGCGCTGGGTTGGGCTGACTCGGGCCAGCTGGGCTGGGTTTCTGGTTTTCCTTTCTCTTTTCTTTTTCAAACTTAACTCCTACTAATTTGAATTCAAACAAAAATTTGAATTCAAACCCTATGCACTCAACCAAATAAAACTAATGCACTAGCATGAATGCACAAACAAGTTTAAACATAGAAAAATTTTGATTACTTGTGAAAGAAAATTAAATTAAATGCAAGGCTAAGCATATAAAACCTTAGAAAATTAAATAAAGCCAATTAAATTTATTATTAAATACTGAAATTTAAATTAGGGTGTTACACGAAGCCCGCCGCGAAGCGCCAGAGGGCTGCGGTGGACGCAGGCGAGGGTAGCTCCCAGGATCGCGGCCTTCTCGTACCTCCTGCCACTGCGGTCCCGCCTCCGCCACCATCGCCGGGGCGCGTTCGTTCCCAGCAGCAGCAGCGGCAACCACCACCGCGACAGCGGAAGCCGGTGCCACTGCCGTGGCAACAGCAGCAGCACCCGGTGCCACCGCCAGCGCCGCAGGGACAACCGTGACAGTAGCAGCAGCACCCGGCACCACCGCCGCAGAAACAGCAGCATCTGGTGCCGCCGCCAGCGCCGCAGGGACAGCCGCGGCCGCAGCAGCCGCAGCCGGCGCCACCGTCGCAGTAGCATCAGCAGTCGGTGCCGCCGCCAGCACCGCAGGGTCAACTGCGGCAGCAACAGCCGCAGCCGGCGCCACCGCCACTGCAACAGCAGCGGTCGATGCTGGCATCTCCACCACAGCCGGCCACAGTGCGGTCCCCCAGCTACCGTGGGCGTTGGAGGACTGTAGGGTCGAGGTACGTGCGCCTTTTCCCCACAGCCGGCCACAGTGCGGTCCCCCAGCTACCGTGGGCGTTGGAGGACTATAGGGTCGAGGTACGTGCGCCTTTTCCCCTTTTTCCTTGTGATGCGATATCTTGGTGAGAAGCTTAATTCCCCCGTTTCTGGTCATAAGGGCTTCTTCATCCGCCAGTTCTTCCTCTGCACCTGCCCCGCCGGAAGCCGTCCCAGCTGGTGGGTCTAGCTCCCAGCACCAGGCTTTGGGAGAGGTACCGGAGAGGGGTCTGGTGACTGAGGCCACGACGACGACGGCAGATGCGGCGGCAACAGACGCGGCGGCGTCTGGTGTGGAGGCCCCCGAGGGTCCGGCGGCAACCACTCGCTCGGCGACGGATGCGGTGGCGACGGATACGGCGGCTCCTGGCGCAGAGGCCCCGGGGGGTCCGACGGCGACTTGTCGCCCTGCTGCGGATGCGGCGGCGAGGGACGCGGCGGCGACGGATGCGGCAGCGTTTGGCACAGAGGCCCCCGAGGTCCTGCGGTCGAAGCCCCAGGTGCTGGCGGCTCCAGCTCCGGCCTCCAATCTGTTGCGGAGGAGGAGCTAGAGGTGATCCTTGGGAGTCCACTCCTGCGGGGTCCCCCGCAGGGCGACGCGGTGCCCCTTCCCCGGGTGCTGGTCCAGGCGCACCAGTCTCTAGAAGAGGCAAAGGCGGCGTTCCGGCGAAAGTGGGCGACCCTCGAGGCCGAGCGCCAGCGCCTCGGTGACTGGCATGCCCGCCTGGAGCAGCACACGAAGGCCGAATCCCTCCGGGTCACTTCTGAACGGTTCGAGATTCAGGCTCACCGTGAGGACTACAAGAAGGACCTCCGGAAGGTTTACGACCGGGAGGTGGCAGCGGCCGGGTGTAACACCCGGTTTATAAAACGACATAAACCGAGCAATCATATACGTGCCAGGATCAAGTCACACGTATATACAACAGAATGAACAATATATCATAGCACATATCACGTAAAAAGATATAATAAAGCGAGTACGAATGTAATTTATTACATTAATGACAAAATGTCTGATACAGCGGAAGCGAAGTACAAATACGATAAAACTCTCCGAAGCTGAGCAGGGCGCCACAGGGACGTCGACTGGGAGACGAACGCCTAGAAGTCCTCGTAGTCCTGGAAACGATGAGCCAACTCCCTCGTGTCGGCAGGAACTGAGCAGCAGTAGCGTAGCCAAGAGGAAAAAGTAGAGAAGAGGCAAGAGTGAGTACACAACTTGTACTCAACAAGTATAACACAAACTATGGGGCTCTAAGGTTGGCTGACTGACTGCATTAGCTTTTAAGTCTTTGGCAAAATTTTATTAAAGCTATTTACTACGAGTTGATGAATTACCATTAACCTAGATTACATAGTAATTAATTAGAATTAATTAAGAAACTACTGAGTACCAAACCAACACCACCAAGGTAACCCCGAGAGGCACCCCCTCGTCGGAAGGAGCTAACCCCACTAATCAAAAGGAGGATCTGGGCCGCTCATAACCATGAGCACGGCTAGTATACCAGTTTTACACTCTACAGAGGTTGCACATCTTTACCCACAAGTCGTGAGCTACGCTAGTTGTTCATCACACTTCCTTAGGTGAGATGACTAGCGAACTCACTACGAGGCCGTTACAAAGGACACATTGGTAAGGTGTAACCGCTAAGGATTCAGGCAATGCAACGATGGTACCCACCTCGAGGGGTACGCACAACAAGCCTCGTAGCCTGGGCACCATTGAGGCTTGACTCCCCTCTTGCCCCGTCGGTAAGTTACTCCCGAACCAAGATGGCCTAATTAGTAAGCCAAGACCGTCCCATTCCAGTCTTGTGGTAGCGCTGTTGTCCCAGGTTGTCGCTCTATGAACCGGTCCTTATGGAGAGTGGCCAACCAGGCAGTAAGCACCGTGCTAGCCCCCTAAACCATGTTTCTAACAAAACCAATTTTAATGAGAAGTGAGCCACTCAAGCCACACAGAGGGTCACTCTCAGAATTAAGTTCAAGTAAACCATTAATCAAATTAATTAAAAAGGACCATTATGTGTTATAGCGCAGCAACCTAGCACACCTAACCAAAATGCAACCCAAAGGATATATATAAAGGATATAAAGTGGCTAGGAAAGTCCTTATAGGCATACAATATTAAAATGCAGTATGAAAATGTATTTAAAAGTGATAGGTTGTTCATGTTATACTTGCCTTCCTCAAACTACTCCTGCTGCTGCTCAAACTGGTCAGAAGATGGCTGCTCCGGGTACTGGTACTGGGGCTCCTCCGGTAACTCAACGTCTACTCACGAACACATGGCCAAAAACAAGGCACAACATAAACATACATGCAAACAAATGCTAACACTAAGAAATAGTACATCAATACATAAAAATAGCACATTAAACTAGTCTAAAACTATTCTACGCGTTACAACGATCACGTGGACATAAAGAACGCCTAAAACGGAGCTAAAACGCAAAATCTAGGCCAAAAACAAGTTCTATGGGTTTTTCTGTGAGAAAAACTAAGTTTCTGGGGGTTTTCTGCAAAAACCGAGGGCCTAAACGTAATTAAAGGTTAAACTCAGGGGCTAGTGCATAAAAACTCAAGGGCTGGACTGCGGGCGCTAAATCCAGAGAGCTCGGGGGTTAAAACGTTAAAAACAGGACCTAAGTGGGATTATTTTTGACTAAGTCTGGACTGCGGGTTGAATTTCAAAAAGGGCAGGGTCTCTTTAGCAAAAGGTACCGGCCGAACCGGTATCTTTGGATCTGGATCGTCGGATCTCGATCCGATGGCTCAGCGGGGTTGGACTTTTGGATCTAATCTGACCCGTCGGTTCAAGATCGGGTGGCCAGGGTGGGTTGCGGGTGACAGCGGCGGTGGAACTCACGGAGCGCGGCGGCGCGCGGCCGCGGAGCCGCCGGAGTTCGCCCATCCGGCGCTCCGGGGGTCGGTTTGAGCCAGGGATGGGCCGGGGAGCATGCCCGCGGTATGCGCAAAGCACTAGTGGCGAAGGGTAGGCTTCTCGGGGCTCAGACGGGGCTTGTGGCGGAGCGAGGCGGCGCTAGTTCGCCGGCGAGCGGCGTTGTGCGGGCGGGGACGCGCTACGGGTTACTCTATCCTGTGCAAAAGGACCAGGAGGCTGAGGAGGTGCTCACCGGGCTCTATATTGGAAGGAGACGCGGCGCAGGGCGTTAGCGTCGAGGTCCGGCGATGTTGCGGCGGCGCAGGGATGAAACTCGGCGGCGTGGTCGATGCAGACCGTCTCTGAGCCTGCTGAACCGTAGAGGAAGTCCGGGAATGGCCTGTGGAGGTGTGTAGGGGGTTAGGGAGGTCGGGAATCCACTAGCGGCGAGAAATCGAGCAGGCGGAGCTTCTCACCAGCGGCGAGGTCGTGGGTGAAATTCGGCACTTGTGGGGCTGAGATCGAGGAGTGCTAGCCTTGGGAAAACTCGGGACGTCGGGGCGGTGCTTCTGCGCGGCCTGGCCGGAGCTCCGGTGCTTCGGGACGGCGTGTCAGCAGTGGCGCAGAGGAGCGGCGCGGCGGAGCGAGGCGAGGGTGGTGGCGCTAGGGTTAGGGATGGCGGCTGCAGATGGGAAGAGGAAGAGAGGCTCGGGCTCCTTTTTGTAGGGCGGCGGGTTACCTTGGCGTGCGGGTCTGGCGCGGGGGCCCGCCGTGGATCTCGGCCGGAGATCGCGGCGGGGCGTTACGCGCGCGCGGAAGGTGCGGGAGGAGGAGGAAGGCGACCCTGACGAGCGGGCCCGGCGTGTCGGTGGCGGAGCGGGCAAGCGGGGTGCGGGCGAGCAGCGTCGACAGGTGGGCCCGGGGGCGTTTGCTGGCTTCTGCGCGGGGTGAGCGGGGGCTTGCGCAGGCCGCGCTGGTGGGCACTGGGCGCTGGCAGGCCGAGCGGGGGGGGGGGGGGGCGAGTTGGGCCGGGCGGGGAGAGCCAGCTGGGCCAGGTGCGGTTGGAAGCAATTGGGCCGCGGAAAAGAAAGGAGGTGGGTTGGGCTGGATGGCTGGGTTTGGGCTGGGTTAAGGGTTTGGGTCCTCTTTCCTTTCTATTCTTTTCCAACACACTCAAACTGAATTGAATTCAAATTCAAATTTGAATTCAACCCTAGCACTCAATCAAATAAAAGAGATGCTCCAGCATGATGCAACAACAAAAATTAAACCTATGATAAATTTTAATTACTTGAGGAACAAAAATTTTAGATTAAATGCAAGTCTAACACAATAAACCTTAGAAAATTAAATAAAGCCAATTAAATTTATTATTAAATACTGAAATTTAAATTAGGGTGTTACACCGGGTGAGAGAAGGCCCTGAAACTGTGGGAGGAGGCCGTCGCCAAGGAGGATGCCCGCCTCCCGGGGCTGCAGTCCGAGATTGACTCCCATAGCAAGGAGCTTGAGGTGTCCTCCGAGGTCCTGAACAAATGGTGCCAGGACCTGGAGGAGACCGCCAGCCAGTAGGCCCTTGCCCAGGAGGGGATCGAGGAGGAGAAGCGGTCCCTCGCGCGGTGGGACATCACCGTCACCCTCATGGAGAACGCCCTCTAGCGGTGCTAGGAGCGGGTGTCGTTGAAGGAGGCCAAACTCCAGTAGCAGGCCAGCCAGCTGGAGGCGGCGCAGGCGGTGGCAGAGGACCTGCAGCGTGTGGGGTTCCAGCGAATCACCAACTGGGTGGGCGAAGCAAGCTCGGCTTTGGTACCACTCGGGATGAGCCCTATCCCAATGGCAGAGTCGCCAGCTTCGATAGCTGATGCTCTTCCCGTGCTGGACTCCGCTGCCGAGCGACTCCAGTGCCTGGATCAGGCCGTTGGGGCCTGCCTCAAAGCCGAGGGCCGTGAGCTGTGCCAGATGGTGGTGGACGGCTACTACTGGAGCCAGACCCTAAGCTAGAATAGGGTCTGGACCTCTAGATTCAGCAGGTCTGGGTATTAGGGCGCCTGTTGCAGGGTGGTGAGGTGCGTAGGCTTAGGGTACGGAACCAGCTACACAGGTCCTCGAACCATCCCTCGGAACAGGTACCTCTTCTCCGGGCCAGGTTCCTAGTGATCCGGACCACTCTTCTAGTAGTAGGGGGGTTGGCCTGTCGCCACCGATCCTTTGAGATATGCAACCGGAACTAGTGGCAGGGCTTAGGAAGCCGCTCCTTAGGCTAGAATGAGGTCCGGGCTCCTAGATACAGCAGCTCCGGGTACTGGGGTACTCGTAACAGAGCGGTGAAGTGCGTAGGCTTAGGGTACGGAACTAGGCTAAGCGGCTACACGGGACTTCGAACCGCCCCAGGAAACAAGCACCACTTCTCCTGAGCCGGTCCCTAGGGGTCCGGACCACCCTCTCGCAGAAAGGGGGTCCCATCCTGGATCATAATCCGGCGAACTCAATTTAGATCGTAGCAACAAGAGTAGGGGTCCGCGCGGGGGTTAGAAGAAAATAGTTTGCAAGCCGAAATGAAGGCGAGGAGTAAAATTGACACAAAGATAGAACTGGGAATAATCTTGATACATATGATCTTTGTGGTGTACGTCAGAGGCCAGGTTTACGAGGGCGGACCTCTACCGCTCTGGACCACACGCATGCATTACTAGTTTGTGCGATGGATGCCAGAGGCCAGGCTTACGAGGGCGGACCTCTACCACTCTAGGCCGCACGTTGGTACTACCATATTACAAAGGAAGAAATTCCTCGTCCTATCTAAGGGTAAAACTTACGGAGGTGCCTTGGCACGCGAGGTGGAGGGACCCTCCCCCTCAGTGCGCGCAGCCTCTGCCGCCAGAGCATGCAGCTTCTCAACTGCAGTGACGACAGCGGTGCGGTCACCCTGCACGGTGAGGACACCGGCGGGGGATGGCATCTTCAAGACCAAATACCCGTAATGGGCAATGGCCATGAAGCGGTAGAGGGCCGGTCTGCCAATGATGGCATTGAACAGGAGGTTAACCTCCGTGACATCGAACTGGCCGCTCTCTGTGCGGAAGTTTTCCTCTGTCCTGAACGTGACCATTAGGGCGATGCTCCCCAGGGGGAACACCGGTTGTGGGCCCACTCCAGAGAATGGGCGAGAGGGAGCCAACTTGGACTCCGGGATCTGCAGCTGCTTGAATGCTGCATAGCTGATGACATTGAGGCCAGCCCCACCGTCGATCAGCACGTGATGTAGCCTCATGTTGGCTATGACAGGGGCGGTGATGATTGGTGCGCCAAATGTCGTGGTGTTAGACCCGCTGCCGGGTGGCGGAATGCACCCGCCCTACCCTGAGGTTGTAAGAACTCGTTGGCGCTAGAGGATCTAACTGATCTAGAGTAAGAACGCAAGAACATGGAAGGATCTAGAGTGGTTCGGGCCGTCGGAGCGTAATACCCTACGTCCATTGTGTGATGTATTGCTTGAGCTCTTGGAACGGAGTCCAGAGTGGAGAAGAAGTCGTGAGTGGAGAGGAAAAAAGGTCCCTTGCTCTGCATGTGCTCTCCCTTTTATAGCCTAAGGGATGCACGTACAAGGATACTGGGTCCCGACAGATGGCCCTAGTAGGTAGTATTGAAGTGCACTATGGTCGTCGGAGATCTTAACCCGGGATTTCTTGTCTTGCCCGCGTGGGCGTTCAGACCGGCATCGATCTTCCGCCCATTGTCTGATCGCCCCGTCTTGTCGGAGCGGCGCCTGTGAGATAGGTTGCAGCGTAGATGGCGCAACCTGCTACGTAGACAGCGTGCTGATGGCATAGGCATCATGATGGAGAGACGAGCTGTCGCCTCTGGTTAACGTGGAGGCGTGGGAGGCGCGTGCGACTCCACTGTTTTACCTCAGTAACTCACGACCTACAGTGAGGTCACTGAGTCGCCTCGATAAATTGCGACCTATAGTGCGGCCTGTCAAGGCTGCCACGCCCCTGCGGTGGCAGAGCACGCCTCCACTACCCGCATTAAATGTGGGTGGGTGACGGAGCTTCCAGTGGAAGGCTTACAGCCCAGGCCCGTGTCTGTGTGACACGTGGCGGGGATGCTTCCAGCGGAAGGCTTGCGCCCGCGCCCAGTCATGCAGGACACGTGGCGGCTCCGGACCCCTCCCGAGCGAAGCGCTGAGCCGTGTCTCGCGGGGGTCCGGATAGGCACGTGGTGGCCCGGACCCGGCTGGTGGTCCGGATGGGCACATGGAGGTCCCGGACCCGGCTGGGGGTCCGGATGGGCACGTGGAGGTCCCAGACCCGACTGGGGTCCGGATCCACAGCTTGAAGGCCCCGAGCATCTCCAGCTCTGAGACACGTGGTGTCACCGGATCCATCTCCGCGCGGTGGAGTGGATCCGAGGCCGTTGGCCCGGTGAGACGGAGTCATACCGCAGGGGTCTGACTACTCAGGTCCTTGGGGCGTAGTTACGGATAACTACACGTATTTATCCTTGACACACTAGCAGTGGGTACCCCAGTCGCGGGGTACCAACAAGGACCGTCCGTTGTTGACGTCGGCTTTGAGCTTTTTCCGTACTTCCACATATCTCATAATGGGAGGATAAGCTAATTACCGAATTTGTCTTGTTCTTCCGGGTGCGGTCCTAGATATGTGGTATGGTGAGGGCCCTAGAGTGTCCACGGTGGGCCTAGGTAACCCTCCGCATAAGCTAGGCGTAAACTTCCGGACGTTCGGTGCCTTTCGGGAAAGGTTGACATGAGTACCCCCTTGTGCACCTTTGGCCGGGTGTATGAGCCGCATGGTCCTCAAGTTGTGTGGGTAAAGTTGTACACCCTTGCAAGGTTAGCTAATTCGAATCCACCGCTCTTGGTTATGAGCACCGCTCAAATGTCACATGGATTCATCGTAGAGTTATCGTGTGGTTGAGAATAATAGTACACTTGTGCACCCTCTATGTTCACATGCTTATGATGTTCTTGTAACTAAAATTTTGAGGTGGGATGAGCAAGATAAATAAAATTGGCTAGTTGTCCATAAGGTATTTATCACTGCTAATGTTCTAAAAGCTAGATAAATAAAATTGGCTAGTTGTCCATAAGGTATTTATCACTGCTAATGTTCTAAAAGCTAAGGATGAGATCAGCCTTTCCGCAATCTATTTAACCTTAAAGCCTCATTCCTTTCTACAACCAAATAAGCATACTCCTTGACTAGTATATATATTTGCATAAGTCTTCCGAGTACCTTTTTGTACTCAAGTTGCTATCATTCCTCTAAGTTGCAGGTGATCCGGAGGCCGTGCTTGGTCTCTTCTACCCCTTCGATCCTCGTAGGGTGAGGAGTAGGTTGGTGCGTGTCGTTTGCGATGATGGTGCGCTTGGGCAAGGCACCATTATCTTTATCGTTCCACTGCATTTATCTTTTGTTATCGTGTGATTGCCATAGGGGAAAACTTGAACCTTTAATTCATGGTACCTATGCCATATTTTGTGAGCACGAGACTTGTAATTTGGAGCTCCCTATTTAAATGTTGAACCCTCATCTAATGACTAAAATTGCTCTTTATGGTTCATTTGGCGATATGTGTGTATTTGTAAATCGGTATGTGTATGCTTGATCTTGGGCATGTTGTGGAGAACATACCGGGACTACTGGATTTGCCCTCGCTTCATGTGAAGTGCTTTGGTCATATGCCTCTAGATGTGGGTCATCACGTGGTATGTCAAGGGACGGACACGTGTTGGCTCTCATCTTAGTGGGATGATCGATGATTTCATATAAATCGAGTGCAAATTGGGCGGTTCTTTACAGATGATCTCCTTGACTGAACACAGATGGATGAGGGGGAGGGGGGAAATCCGATCGGACCGGTCCGGATCCAGAGATTTGATTCATCTTATGACTATGCCATGCCACACTCTTAATTGGCCAGCCCATTAGGAGGTATACGAAGACGAAGACGGGATACATGTGTGAGCTTCCCTTTGTTTTGTCAATGCTAGGAACTAGACCTGCAGCTATGAATTGCAACAATTGAGCGACATCTGTTTCAACACCTTTATCACATGATACTATATAAGTAGCATGGGAAAAAAATTTCTTTTTCATTGACAACATCACGTTCCTCTCTATTTATGCACATTATGGTTCCCATGGCTAGTACATAATAGCATATGGACGCAGGCATGATCCCATAGTCAGTAGAAGCTTTAGAACTATCAACATATGCATGCGACATTAGAACGGTAGCAAATTGGCCATATCACCTATCACTACCAGTGTATCCTTCGTACATCAAATTAGTCAAATTCAAACTTATATGCAGCAAATTCATTCAAATGCAAACCAAATTCAACACAGTCCTTTGGATTTTGAATCAATCATTGGAGAGATGAAAGGGCAATAAAAAAATTCAGAACGCAACTTAAACCACAGAAAACCATCTCTAGTATATACAACATGTTAGTAATATAAACTTTATATTTGTTTGTCAGCCTTGCATGTGTTAAACTGCATATTAATAGAGTCGGTGCTTCTTGATTGGTGATCAAAGCTTCTGATATATGATGATTAATACCCAAGAATTTAGTCCATTGATTGCAAAGCGGGGATAATAATAATATAACTAAGTAAATTAGAACAAAAGGTAATGGAAAAGCTAATCACACGATTTGGCAGGTAAAAGGGATCTGTAATTAGTTTGGATATCATGCAGATTATAAAAAGACGAGATGGATCGGGAGATGCTGATCGCAGGAGCTGATGGTGTGCTGCGGACAGCACAGGCGTTTCAACAAGATCGCAAAGGTGGCAAGTTGGGCCGCGTGCGACGCCTGGGTGATTAGTGTAGAGTCAGTCTAGGTTATGCTGGTGATGGATCATTCTAACTCTCGCACTTCTCTGATGTTTTTTGCTGTAAGGCTGATACTTTAGCTTCCTAGGCCCTTGGAGCCGTAGGTTTGCTGGTTCTGGCAATTGGTCCCCCTTGTAGTGTTTTGTTTCGTTGCAACGATGGTGTTCTGGATGCTGTTCCAAACTTTTCTGTAATTTCGTTATGCGGTGATGAAATTTCGGAGAGACCCTGATCTGGAAATAATAATAATAATAATAATAATAATAATAATAATAATAATAATAATAATAATAATAATACAGATTATGGGATCATGGATTACAGACAGTTAGGTTGGCTAGAACATCTAGAGGATCGGAGGAAGTACCTACATGAACTCATGGCCGATTACTTGATCCCAAAAGCCGGGTCTTTTTTACCCCTACTATATACTATTGCAAACTATGCATATGGCACGCCACTTTGTACTAGAACACCACTCCTCTACAACGGCTCGCTCAATCTCCGCAACCCGCCTGCCTACGTCGACTATTGACGCCATTCCCTTCTTGCGGTGCAGAGAAGGCGTCGTGAAGGCTGGCGGCTGCTATCGCGAGCGAAAGGTTCTGACCTCGGTTTTCGGTCTTCGGTTCGGTTCCTAAATCTCTGTAGTTCGGTCTTCGGGGTCGGTGTCGGTTCCTGAGTCCTGGAACCCGTATAGACCTAATAGACCGAAATAGATATACACCTCCCACTCCCAGGCAATAGCCATCAGCAGTATTTTAGTACTGGTGATGTTCTAGCCATTCCCATCTCTACAGTCGCATCTGAGAGTGCCTTTAGTACTGGTGGATGTATTTTAGATGATTTCAGAAGCTCTCTTACTCCATTCATGGTTGAAGCTCTTATTTGCACTAAATACTGGATGAGGCGTGCTAGTCCTATCACTGATGAAGAGGATACAGAGGAGTTAGCCAAGCTGGAAGAAGGTACCTTGCCCTTGCATTTGCTAATCTGTTGTTGTGCGCATTAATTTTTTCCTTGTAGCTTTATTTGAGTTTTTTTTTTGTTTTAGCACTTCTTGCGGAAATGGATGCTCTCAACATTGCCAACGCTGCTGCTAAATCTGCTAAGGACAAGGAGATTGTCACCTGTGATTGAGTCATACAGGTGAGAGTGTGAGCTAGAAAAATCTTTCTTTGCTGTCCAGAAAATTCCTTCTTTGCATTAATATTCTTTCTTTGCTGTTATACTGCTGGTTATTGAGGTAGTTAGTTATCCAATTGTCCAGGTTGCTGCCTTGCTGGTGCAGACGTGCAGTGGTGCTGGCTGCTGGTGTGTGCTTGGATGATGAAGGATGCAGCCTTATCAGTCGTCGCCTGGTGTTTGTCAGGAGTCAAGACCTTTAAATTTGTTTGTTATGAACTTGTTAAGTTATTTCCCTGTCACTTATCAGGTTGTCTAAACTCTATAATGCTTAAGACGTGAACTTGTATGTTAGTCTCAGCTTGTGTACTGCTGTGGTACGGTTCACTGGTTCAGTATCTATCTGTTTCTCATATTCTCAGTGTGTGATGATGGTGTTTTATCTGTTCGGGTAGTTTAGGGAACCGAACAGACCGAACCGAAAATTTCGGTCTATTAGGGTTCTTTGAATTTTTAGATTCTTCGATTCTTATTTTCTGGAACCCGAAATATTCAGAACCCGGATAGACCGAACCGAACTACCCAAATAGACCGAATTCCCAGCCCTAGTGGGAGGCGCGACGAGGAGGACGGGGATGGAGATGCGGTTCCGCATCGGTTGCTGGGCGCGCCCGCTGCGAATGTCGAGCGCCCTCATTCTGCATCCGCATCGGGAGGCCGCTGGAGTCGATCTTAGGGTGTATACGTCCCCATAGATCATATACCGGTCTATTTAGGCCTTGTTTAGTTTCATCAAAATTCCACTATTTATCATCTACTTTCTACTATTCATACTATTCATCCCTCTCACAAAACACGTTTCCCAATTGTTATTACCATAAATTAACAGGGTTAATTAATGGGCCGCGAGCAAGTTGGGCTTAAAGAAGGAATTAAAGAAGGCTTGTGAATCGGCTCCTGCGTGAGTGTTTGGGCCATGTATCTTTAGATTTAGTTCAGTTTGGGTTAGAGATAGAGTCCGATTTGGACATGTTGGTTTAGATTATTTTCCAAGTCTCCGGACTATAAATATGTACCCTATGATATTCGTAAAAGGAGAACGTCATTACGTCTCGCAACAACAATTCTCGGCGCACCGCCACCCCTAATCCTAGGGTTTCATCCAAGTAAGCGCCATGCTGCCCTGATCACTTCTTGTGATCAGGGCAGCATTGTTCTTACTTTTACCTTGGTATTACTCGTACTGAAGCGTTTTTTATGGCGAGTAGTGCTAGTTGTCCTGGTATTTGTAGCATGACCTTTAGTAGATCTATCTTGCTCTTGTTGTTTATCATCTACGAATATCATGTTATCTCTGCATGATCACGTATTAATCTTATACTAATTCTCGTTGCATAGAGTTAGTCGCGTAGAGATAACACCCTGCTTCTTTTCTATCTAGTAGATCTAATCTGTTATGGTTTGTTCTTATACGTAAGAATCAGCTTAATATCTGCTAGTTTAGGCCTTGCAAACGGGTTGGACGATCCGGCGACGTATTAGATGCTTTGCCTTGATCTTAACAGGGATTGATCCGGGAATCGGCTTTTGCTTATTCTTAGGCCTCTATTCTGGTTAAAGTTTGGTTATCTATTACGCTTGTTAGGCCTAACTACGTGTAGGATGTTCCGATCTAGCAGTGAAGCTTTTACCATCGTGGATTAGATTAACTAGATCTAATTGAAGTAGTTTTTGTAGTTATTTGCTTTATCTATTAATATCCAGATATGTAGATCTGATCTGACACCGGGACTCGATCGGCTCTTTAAAGTCGATGCAAGAGTCGTCCCGGGGAGCCGACCACGGCTCGGACTAATGTTTACACGTGTTTGTGCATGTAGGCAAATCGTCGAAAGCACGTTTGCACCTTCCTGATCGGGTATAGGTTAGGTGGCACGCCCTGCATCTCCGGAAGCATCGGCGTGTGCCAGGATCTGGGCCGTTGACCAAGGGACCGGTGCCAGCCAGCGCCCCGGCAGCCTCCCGGCTCTTCCTGTTGCCTGTCGCTACTCGCCGGTGGGTTTTGACCGACAACACATTCTGGCACGCCCGGTGGGACATTCATCAGCAACAACGTCCACCGCCGGGATGAATGGACCTCAGAACCAAGCGCCGGTTCCACCGACCTCCAACCCTGTCACGTATGAAGAGCTGACACCCGAACACCAGCAGAAGTATGATGAGGTCAAAGCTCAGTTCGAAGCCGATCTCATCGGCTCTTTCGAGAGGACCCGCAACCACGGCATCAGGTGGAAGGGGTTCTCACCCGAAGGCGCTCTTGACAATGTCGACCTGTCCGTACCGTCAGAGGAGCACACCAGAGCCCTGCGCTAGGAGATGAACTACATGGTGGCTCACTCGCTTCATCGGCACTCAGAAAGCCCGGTGAACGAGCTCGAGCGCGTGGCACATCGCGTCGTCCAGGAGGTGATCAAGAACCAGTACTCCCCATCGGGACCAATATTGGGGAGTCACAGGGTAGAAGCCCCACTCCAGTCTAGGCCGCCATTGCCATACTCGCTAACAACTCCAGGGCCGCAGAGTTCGCCGACCTACGTCGTCTATAAGATCGGCAGTGACCCCGGGGAGGGCCAATTCCTGAGCGAGCCGCCTAAGGAGATCCCACACGGCTACACGTGCGTGTACATACCTGATAACATCAACCCAACACGCGCGGGACAGCTGGTGAGTACAGGAGCTTCAGGGACAGATGCGGAGAAACAAGCATGGCTAGCGAAGTACGCTACCGGGCCGAGTTCTGAGCCCTCGGCCCCAGGAGTTCTTACTGTGGAGCAGATCAGCGCAATACTAAGGGACCAGTTCGGCATTCTGCCCAAGAGAAAGGCGATCGGCTATTCCAAGCCGTACCCAAGCGACTACGACTTGATCCCGTTGCCACCCAAGTATCGGCTCCCGGAGTTCACCAAGTTCAGTGAGTCAGAAGGGGCCAGCTCCATCGAGCATGTGAGCTGATACCTAGCGCAGCTCGGGATGATTTCAGTATCGGATCCTCTGAGGGTCCGGTTTTTCTACCAGTCTCTCACGAGCTCAGCCTTTGGATGGTACACATCATTGGCCCCAGATTCGATCCACACTTGGAGACAGCTGGAAGATCAGTTCCACACCCAGTATCACTCAGAGGCTGCTGAAGCCAGGATTGCCGACCTCGCCCAAGTCAAGCAAAAGCGAGGGGAAAGTGTGTCGGAGTACGTGCAGTGCTTCAGAGAAGTTAAGAATCGATGCTACTCATCGCGCATCACAGAAAAGGAGGCAGTCGATTTGGCAGTTCTGGGGCTCGCTAAGCCGATCAAGGATCTGGCTTTTCAGTTGGAATTCACCTCTCTGGCGCAAATGGTACAGAAGCTCACGACGTATGAACACTATCACCTTGAGTTGTACCAGGAAAAATTCAAACGCCATGTGAATATGGCACAAGCAGATGATTCTGATGATTCTAGCGGGGAACAAGAAGTGGCTGTGGCAGAGTGGACCCGGGGGGCAATCTCCGTCCCGTGTAAGTGGGTCAAATAGAAGGGGCTTGTGAAGGGCTTTGATTTTGACATGGCCAAGGCATAGCAGATATTCGACTTACTGCTCATGGAAAAGCAGTTGAAGCTCCCAGAGAATCACAAGCTGCCAACGGTGCAAGAGCTGCAGGGGAGGCCGTACTGTAAGTGGCACCACTCGTTCACCCATGCCACGAATGACTGCAAGGAGCTGTGTCGGCAGATCCAATCGGCTATTAAGCAAGGCTGATTAATTTTGGCCCAACACACGATGAAGGTTGACATTCAACCATTCCCACAGGCTAACGTGGTGGAGCTGACGGATTTTAGACCTGAGCGCCAGAATTTTGCATTCCAGATTAACATGGCGGGACCCATACGCCGCCATGGCGAGCAGAGGTTTAGAGAGGCCGATTCTGGCAAACGGCCCTAGGATGAAGATGAGTTGGAGCAGTAACATATTACTGAAGAACAAGTGCGTCACATCCGCAATCAACTCCCAGCTTCCAATTGGCTTCTTGAAAAATACGAGTATCATTACAAGCTGCGTCGCCGGTATGAATCGGAAGAGCAGGAGTACGAGGACTACGCGGGGAAAACGCTGGGGAGGCGCCAAGCTGTGCGCGACCACTGGCATTGCCGTTCTTCAGGTACTGTTGGAATTCCGGCATGAGCCGATTGCCTACTATCGATGATTGCCTGGAGTGCAGGCCTCGGGGACGCCAATTAGGCGAGACGTCGGTGTTCCGGCGCTTGGGGCCCAAAGCGCGTCACGACGACCATGTTGAGCGGCCAAACAGGGATGATCTTGAGCTCGGAGGAGAGGATAAGTATCATCGTCCACGATGGTGTCCTGATGGACTCAGTCACTCGCAGAAGCGCAGAGTGCAATGCTTGTGCAATCTCGAAGAAGCGGAAGCAAGGTACCTCGACGTGTTGAGGAAAGCACGCCGGTATCTCACGGGGCAAGTCAGGTGCCCGCAAAGATTGGCAAGGCACCCTCCAAGGAGGGAGTGGCATCCCAAACATTTGAAAGCCGATGAGAAACCATCGGCTGATGTGAATATGGTATTTGTGCTCCCGTCGGAATTTTGAGCGCCTCATCCGGAGGAGTTGACCGTCGCACAGCTGGATCTTGGCCCACAGCCGATCATCTTTGAGAAGCCCAAGGAGAAAAGCTACAAGCACCTGAAGGGGTTATATCTTAAGGGTCTCATCGACGGAAAACCTATGAACAGGATGTTGGTCGATACCGGCGCCGCAGTTAATTTGATGACGTATTCAGTGCTGCGCCGATTGGGTCATTCTGCTGCTGACCTTATCAAGACCAACGTAATGCTCAATGATTTCAACGGGCAGCCATCGGAGGCAAAGGGCGTCCTCAATGTGGAGTTGACAGTCGGCCGCAATACCATCCCAACCTCGTTCTTCATCGTCAACAGTAAGAGTACGTACACAGTGCTGCTTGGGAGGGATTGGATTCACGCCAATTGTTATGTTACTTCCACAATGCACCAGTGTTTGGTTCCATGGGATGGCGATGAAGTGGAGGTGGTCCGTGCAGATGACTCCAGCGAGGTTTCGCTCGCAGACATGAACGCCTGGGACGCAGAAGGACAAGAGCCGATCTCAGGGATTGCGCTAGAAGACTATGATCGGATCGAAGAGACAAAAAATGGATTGAGGCTGGTCTTATCCACTGGCCTCATAGAATAAATACATCCTGGCATGCTACGGAGTTCAGCAGGCTTAGAGAGGTCGGTCCCAGCGACCGGCCCCAAAAGGTAGATAATTCTTATTTGGAGTTGAAACTGTTACATTATAAACAAACAATAGCCTGCTCTGGCAGTTGGTTAGTGTGGCAGTCCCGCCTAAATTAATCCGGCTTAAGTGCGCTAACCATCACCGAAACGGCAACCAGGGTTAACATGCACTTAAAACGGAGTAATCCGGCAGTGCTGTCGGGTAAAATCCCAATTAAACCACTTGAAACAGGATCGACAAAGCAGTTCAGAGAATACAACATTCCGCAAATTTTACTGTACAGAGTATAAAACTGAATTATTATTACAAACTGAGTTTGAATTCATAAAAGTATAACAGAGTTCAAGTTTGACAAAAAACGAACGATAGTCTACCGATGAAACCAGACGTCATGATGAAGCCCATACATGACGTCATCCACCATATTCTCAGATGTACTACCTGAAAAAACAAAGCCACAAGCAAGGCTGAGTATACTAATACTTAGCAAGGCTTACCCGACTAAGGGTATACTTAGCCCTTTATCTAGACATGCAAAGCTTTTGGCTTGAGGGGTTTGTTTTGCCGAAAAGCAATAAGAGTAGATCCTTAATTTCAGGTTTTAGCTTTCAGGTTCTAGTTCAATTAACCATTCTAATTGAGCATCTATCCAACAGCATACATGGTGGGAAACAATTATCTTTCATCATCCAACCTATCATATTTATCATCATCATCATCTTTCACTTCTTACTCTATGTCGCAAAAGGGTTAAGCAGTCCCAAACCGTGAGAAGCGGATAATTTGAATCGAATTTGTTAACCTGGCCAGGCAGACATAACACACACGTATGGGAACCAAGTCACCCACACGATTTTTCCCCTTTCTTTCCGGGTTGTGGATCAGGGTCACCCACCTCGACTACAAGAATCCACGCCCTGCGTGTGCCTTCTTGCACTCGCATGTGGCCGCATGAGAACAACATTCAAAGAGGGTGAGGGAGAAGACCACTCGCCGGGCCGATCAGGTATTTAAGCTTACCGATTACCATATTTCTCGGCATGTGGTTAGTACGTTCAAAAGCTTAACCACCACTACCACACACTGCGGCCTTATCATCTTTCACTAAACAAATGGGGCATCACAAGTACCACAGCCCCGCCTGTGAGCCTTATAGTTGCAGCATGTAGTAGACATTCAACTCCTATAATTCTCACGAGTGACAGGAGATCACTCGACTTCTACCAGACCATTAGCCTAGCCAACTAGCGACCTACACATTCTAGTGTTCAAGCATAGGTGCCTAGGATCAAGCAGCTAAGGTTCCAAGCAACTCCTGTAAACTTAAATGCGCAAGTACATAGGGATAATAAGTTGCACAAATTTAAAATAGATAGGACATGCTCCGGGACTTGCCTGGAATTAACACTAGGCCAGTGTTAGTTTGAGAACACTCGCTCGGCAAACATCTTCCTTCGGTCGTGCACATCGGGATCCATCCGTCCATCTTCTGGATGTGTCCACCATTCACCGTCTTCTGGCTCGGCTCCAACGTCGCGTCATTCACGTGGTTCATCTATCGTACCTAAATGGAATGCAACAATGCATATGTATGAATGCATAGAAGTGCAACACGCAAAGCATTCATAAGGTACAACACACTTACATAAGCATCTAAAGCTATTTAACTCAAGCATTTCATAGGGATAACTTGGTTAACCTATCGCAAACAATTAGTTAACGAAAACTAGTTAAATTTAGTATTGCATTTACGTAACTTAGCATAAGCATCATTATTTGAGCTAGCTCTTGTTAAGTAAAACATCCTAAACTTTTTGTGTAGAAAAACATCAGAAACAAAATAAACATTTTAGATCTAGCATAGTAAGAACTTGTATGTAACTTCTGTTTTATAAAGAATATAAAGTTGAAAATTTACTAGAATGAACAGCTATCTTAGATAAGCCACTGGTAAAATTTTCATATTTTTCTGAGCACTATACCATTTATCTGGAATTAATGTATTTATGTATGTCTAAAATCATATGAGCAGTTTAAGTAGGAGTAAAAAGTTTCAAACTTTTTCTGTGACATCTATGAGACAACATAACTCTACTGTATCAAAATCAACACTAGCACAAGTATGAAACAACATTAACAAAAACGTAGTATCTAATCAAACCTAGAACAAGTTCTAGGTAAAACCCATAGCTAAAATTATTTTATGGGCATGAAAATTTTACATGGAGCTCATCCTTCATGTTTGTAGCTTCTGTCCAAAAACTAGCCTTGGTTCATGACTACAACATGAGATACATTTATGTGCTATTTAATCTAATTTTTATCCTATATTAAAATAGAAGCATAATATGAACATGTGACTGTAACAAAAGTTGTAGGTTTTGATCTAAGGATTCCAAAACAGTTTATTTTTCATTTTTATGATTTTTATACGATTTTATACGAATTTTCAAAGTTTGCTGTCTGAAGTTCAAGTACATTTTACAAACTAGACCCTGGAATTTTTGTTTCTTTTAACTAGAGGTCCCTGGTCGGACCGGGAACAGAGGAGCGGCGGCCGGCCCTTTTTCGGCGAGCAGAGTCATCGGTGTTGGGGGCTAGGTTGGGGGAAATAGAGAGGAGTTCGAGCCGCACCTGCAGAGGGCCTTTATGGGGGCTGGGGTGCTCGGAGGCTGCCGGTCCATGGCGAGTCAGGGGCGGCGGCGGCATTACTCGCTGGTGGCGGCACTCCGGTGAGGTAGGGGTGGCTTGGCTGGGCTGAGGAGCTTCATAGAGAGGCTAGGAAGGTATTTGGGTACTCAATTTGGGCCATGGGAGAGCGGACGGGCGGTGCCACGGTGAGTAGGGGCTCGTCGACGTTCATGGAGGCGGGCGGTGGCGCTCCGGTGTGGCTGGGCAGTGGTGGAGGGGTCGGGGAGGACCAGAAAAGCTGGGGGAGCTCGCTAGAGGGTCGGTTTTGGGGGAGGAGGGGCGCAGGAGGGGGCTCCACGGTGGCCTAGGGGGCGGCGGCGGTCATGGCACACGGCGGAGCTCGGGCGCTCAGGGGCGAGCCCGATTCAGCTCGGAGATGGGAAGAGAGTGGAGAGGGAGGTCATGAACATCTATTGCGTGAGCTAAAGGGGAAGGAGAGGGGCAAGGGCGCAAGTGAGCTGGGGAAGTGGCGCACGGCACGGCGTGTCCTCGGCGTCGCCGTGATGTTTCGAGCGGCCGTCTTCGGCGTGCGCGCAGGAAGACGGCGCCGCGTGGCGAGGTCGAGAAGCGTCAGGGAGGATCCGGGAGCGGGGAGATGAGTTTGGCCGGGAAGAGAGGCGCGTGGCCAGCAGCGAGACGGCGACGAACGGTGAGGAGATGGCGTTGCGACAGGGAAGGAGGAGATGGTGGCGAGGGTAGTTCTATAAATAACTCGAAGTTCCAAAGTCCAGTTCGTAAACTCAGCTTTTTTCTCCTTCTTCATGGCCTCAAACGAAAAACATTTGAATACCAAAATTCCTTAAAATTTCGAGATCTACAACTTTCGTTTTAGGCAAAAGTTCATTTTAGGCTTCGTTTGAAAGATAAAATTTGAAACTTGAGTACATTTCAAAAGGTACTATATGCTTCGAAATTCAAATTTTTCTCCCATTTTTGTGTGGCAACTTGTAACACCCTAATTTTAAATTCCAGCATTTAGTAATAAATTTAATTGGCTTTATTTAATTTTCTAAGGTTTATTGTGTTAGTCTTGCATTTAATCTAATTTTTTGTTCTATAAGTAATTAAAATTTATCATAGGTTTTAAATTTTGATGATGCATTCATGCTGGTGCATATTTTGTTTATTTTGGTTGAGTGCTAGGGAGTTTGAATTCAAATTTGTTTGAATTCAAACTTTGTTTGTTTTGGAATAGAAATAGAAAAGGATAAAGAAAACCCAAACCCCTTTAAGAAATCCAGCCCAAGACCCCCAAACCCCAAGCTCAGCCCAGCCACCGCGAGTGCCCAGCAGGCCCGCATCGCAGTCGCTTCCTTTCCGCGCGGCAGCCCACCGAGCCGGCAGCCGTTTCCCCCCCCCGCTCTACCCCGGCCTGCCCAGTCGCGGCCCAGCGCGCTCGCGCAGCGCCCGCGTCGCCCGCACGCGCTCCCCGCCCCGCCACTGACCGCCCGGACCCACTCAACAGGGTCATCCCCTTCCCCTCGCCGCGCACACGCAACGGAAGCCCACGATCCCCGCCGGGGATCTCGCCGCGTCTTTCACGGGGCACGCATGCCCAGAAACCCGGCGCCCCCTTTAAACACCCCAGGCCGCACCCCCTGGAACCCAAAACCCCATCCCGCTAGCGCCGCCACCCCGCAACCCAGCGCATCACCCCGCCTCGCCTCCGCTCGGAGCAGAGCCCCCGCGCCGCCGTGGACCGGCCGCCCTGCTGCGCCACACCCGCCAAGAACTCTGCTAGAGCTCCGTCCCGTGCCCAGGATCGATCCTGAGCCCGCTCGCCCCGGAGCCCAGGCCCCACCTCGCCGGGATTTCACCCGAACCCCCCACTGCAGGTAACCCGCCGCCGCCCTGTTTCCTCGCCGCCGGTGACCCCGGAGCCCCCCTGACCCCCATATCCTTCCCGCAGGACCGCCAGGAGTCGAATCAAGGTGAATTAGAAGGCCAGAGCTCCACGCCAGCAACCACTCATCGCGCCCCGCCGAGCTTCGCTGCCGGACTCGCCGCCGTCGAACCTCGTGCGCCGTTCCAGCCCGAATCAAGCCCCGGTGAGGATCTCTTCAGCCCGCTCCCTCTTTTAGACCTGCTAGTGTAGGCCGTAGCGCATTCCCGCCCGCACAACGCCGCTCGCCAGCGAGCTAGCGCCGCCCGGCGCCATGGCGAACCCCGCAAAACCGCCCCCGGACCCAGCTAGCCGCCCCGGTGGATTACGCGTTCCCTGGTGAACCTCCACGGCCAAACCTCAGTCCAAACCGAGCACCGTAGCCCCGGTTTAGCTTGCTCCGGCGAGCTCGCCGCCGCGGAGCCACGCTCCGGCGGTTAGCGCCGCCGCCCGCGCCCCCGAATAGGCCCTGACCACCCGATCTCAGATGGCCGCTCCAGATTAGATCGGCGCAGCCCTTTGCCCTGCACCCTCAGATCTAGATCCAGCGGCCAGAAACCGCGCATAACGGTTCGGCCTAGTTTAATTGCTAAAGAGCCCCTGCACTTTTTGTTATTCAACCCGCACTCCCAATCTGTTCAAAAATATTTCCTTTTTAGTCCAAAATTTGACGCCCAGCCCCCTGAGCTTTCTAAATATAGAACCCGCCGTCCTAGCTTGGTGATTTCGCGAGTTAGACCCTAGAACTATGCTTTAATTACGTTTTAGTCCTCGGTTTTAGCAGAAAAGTCCCTGAAACCCTGTTTTTCTTACAAATAAGCCCCTAGAACTTGTTTTTGGCCTAGATTATGCGTTTTAGCTCCGTTTTTAGCGTTCTTTATATCCACGCGATCGTTGTAACACGTAGAATAGTTCTAGATTAGTTTAGTGTGCTGTTTTTATGTATTGATGTACTATTTCTTAGTTTTTACTAGTGTTTGCTTGTATGCTTACTTTTGTGCATTGCTTTGGCCATGTGTTCGTGAGTAGACGTTGATCCATCTGAGGAGCCCCAGTACCAGTACCAGGAGCAGCCGTCTTCCGAGCAGTTTGAGCAGCAGCCAGAGCAGTACGAGGAAGGCAAGTATAACATGAACAACCTATCACTTTAATTACAATTTCATACTGCATTTTAATACTGTATGCCTATAAGGACTTTCCTAGCCACTTTATATCCTTTATATATACCTTTGGGTTGCATTTTGGTTAGTTGTGCTAGGTTGCTGCGCTATAACACACTCTGGTCCTTTTTAATTAATTTGATTAATGGTTTACTTGAACTTAATTCTAAAAGTGGCCCTCTGTGTGGATGAGTGGCTCACGTCTCGTTAAAAGATGTTTTTGTAGAAACATGGTTTAGGGGGCCAGCACGGTGCTTAGTGCTTGGTTGGCCACTCTCCATAAGGATCGGTTCATAGAGCGACAACCTGGGACAACAACGCTACCACAAGGCTAGAATGGGATAGACTTGGCTTACTAATTAGGTCTTTTTGGTTTGGAGTAACTTACCTGCGGGGCAAGAGTAGTAAGCTTCAATGGTCCCTGCTCCTCCGGCTTGGTCTGTGCTTGGATTGCGCTCCTGTGCTTGTACCCCCGGAGGTGGGCCCCATCGTCGCCGACCTAACTCTCGCGGTTACGCCTTACCAATGAGATTCTTTGTAACGGCCTCGTAGTGAGTCGCTAGTCATCTCACCTAAGGAAGTGTGATGAACCTCTAGCGTAGCTCACGACTTGTGGGTAAAGATGTGCAACCTCTGCAGAGTGTAAAACTGGTATACTAGCCGTGCTCACGGTTATGAGCGGCCCAGATCCTCCTTTTGATTAGTGGAGTTATCTCCTTCCGACGAGGGAGGTGCTTCTCGGGGTTACCTTGGTGGCTTGGTTTCGGTTTGGTACTCAGTAGTTTCTGAATTAATTCTGATTAATTACTATGTAACTGGGTTAATGGTAATTCATCAACTCGTAGTAAATAGCTTTAATAAAATTTTGCCAAGATTAAAAGCTAATGCAGTTGAGTCAGCCAGCCTTAGAGCCTCATAGTTTGTGTTATACTTGTTGAGTACAAGTTGTGTACTCACCCTTGCCTCTTCTCTACTTTTTCCTCTTGGCTACGCTACTGCTGCTCAGTTCCTGCCGACACGAGGGAGTTCGTCCAGCGCTACCAGGACTACGAGGACTTCTAGGTGTTCGTCTCCCAGTCGACATCCCTGTGGCGCCCTGCTTCAGCTTCGGAGAGCTTTTATCGTATTTTTTTTGTACTTCGCTTCCGCTGTATCAGACATTTTTGTCATTATTGTAATAAATAACATTCGTATTCGCTTTATTATATCTTTTTACGTGATATGTGCTATGATATACTATTCATTCTGTTGTATATACGTGTGACTTGATCCTGGCACGTATATGATTGCTCGGTTTATGTTCTTTTATAAACCGGGTGTTACGGAGTGGTATCAGAGCCGTATCGACTGTAGGACGAAGCCTAGATAGAACTGGTCGAGTTTTAGAACTTCTTCTCACCAATCCTTGCCTGCTGAAATTATTTTACTATTATACCCCTTGTCTTCTTTGACTTTTTACCCGTCTTGCCTTGATTTCTCTCTCTGAAGAATAGTTTTCGTAGATTTGGCCTGAATCAGTCATCTGACCACCATGAGTATTAGCTAGGTGACCCTTTTATAATAATATGATAGCACGCTCTGCGATGCGTTGTGTTAGTCGAGTCATGTGTTAAACTCGGCTAAGTCGTGAAAATTGTCTGCTGGTTATTATGCTACATGTTTGATTTGGATTTTTGACTGATTGCATAGCTTAGTAGTTTAAATTTGTTTAGAGAAAATCACTCAGATGTTAAAGATAAATAATTAATAAATGAGTTAGATCGTTGGTGGTAAAACAGTCCACTCTATCCTGTCTACTTTATCATGGCTGAGTCTTTTTCCGCACAGAGTTATCATATCCATCTGAATTTATTCCTGCAATATCCTTACTCGTGAAATCTTTTGTCCAAAATTAGATGGTGAACACCAGGCGTGGTTCTGACCAGCAGGGGCAGAACAACCAGGGTCAGAACACCCAGGGGACCGGGATCCCGATGCCGCCACCTTTGACTCCGGAGCAGTACTTCCAGCTCCAGATGCAGATGATGGCCACCCTGAACAACACTGTTCAGGCTCTTCAGCAGGCTCACACTCAGCCTCCACCTCCTCCACCGCCGCAGCCTCGCGACAGGTGTGCTGAGTTCCTGAGGGGTCACCCGCCGACGTTTTCTCACACGTCCGACCCCCTTCAGGCTGACGACTGGCTCCGTACAGTGGAGCGTCAGCTGGACATCGCCCAGTGCAATGATCGTGAGCGCGTCTTGTACGCAGCAGGACAGCAGCGAGGGGCAGCTTTGGACTGGTGGGAGTCCCACCCAGTTCATGACCGCGAGGCTCTCACTTGGCTCCAGTTTAGGGAGCGTTTCCGCAGCCACAACGTCCCCGCGGGCGTTATGAAGATGAAGCAGAAGGAGTTCCTTGCACTGAAGCAGGTAATCTTAAATATAATCATTCAGCGGTTTCTTTTGAGCTAATGCCCCTTGTTCCATCCTTATGAATCTTGAGTTAATCTTTCGATATCTATCTGTCTTTGTCAATTCAGGGGACTATGTCGGTCACGGAGTATCGTGATCGCTTTCTGCAGTTTGCTCGCTACGCCCCTACCGATGTTGCGGATGATCGCAAGAAGCAGGAGCACTTCATGGAGGGCCTCGAGGACTACCTCCAGTACGCGCTGCTCAACCTCCGCTTCGACGACTTCAACCATCTGGTTTACAGCGCGCTCAACACTGAGCGCAAGCACCTGGAGATGGAGGACAAGAAGAGGAAGATTGTCCCCGTTGCTTCCGGCAGCAACACTCGTCCCCGACTCCAGCAGCCTCAGCAGTACCAGTCGCCTCAGTACCGGCCTCCTCAGCAGTACCAGCAGAGGCCACCGCAGCAGTACCCACCTCGACAGTAGCAGGCAGGTCAGGGCCCGAGGTTACCGGCACCTCCGGCACGTGCTGCTCCACTGGCACCGCAGGCTCCATGTCCGGCAGCTCCTACCGGACAGCAGGCTCAGGGACCTCCTCGCACCTGCTTTCACTGCGGCCAGCCGGGGCACTACGCCAACGCTTGCCCCCGGAAGGCGCAGGCGGGACAGCAGGGGCGCCCAGCTCAGCCCAGGGCGCCACTTCAGGGCAGAGTGAACCACGTGACGGCCGAGTCAGCGGCCGAGGCTCCCAACGTGGTTATTGGTACGTTCATGGTTAATTCATATCCAGCTACAGTGCTTTTCGATACTGGTGCTACGCATTCCTACATTACTTAGTCTTTTGTCGAGCATCATGGTATTCATACTAGCACATTAAAGAGGTGCCTGTTAGTATCTTCACCGGGAGGACAGTTGAGGTCTCACACTTACTGCCCGAGAGTCAGTGTTTCCTTGAGGGGAGTAGAGTTCTGTACTGATCTGATGGTGCTAGACACCAAGGGCATTGATGTCATTCTGGGAATGGAGACTCTGGCCAAGTGGGGAGTTCGGATAGATTGTGCTCAGAGGACAGTCTTGCTATCAGCTTCCAGTGGCCAAGAGGTTGTTATCAGTGCAGTAGAGCCTTCGGGATTTCTTCATCAGATGGAGGCTAGACCCACGGACGGTATTCGGGTGATGACTGAATTCCCGGATGTCTTTCCGGATGGTCTGCCAGGTATGCCGCCTGAACGCGCCATTGAGTTTTGTATTGATCTCTTGCCGGGCACAGCTCCTATTGCAAAGCGGCCCTACCGTATGGCACCTATAGAGCATGAAGAAGTTAAGAAGACTATTGATGAGTTGCTAGCCAAGGGCTATATCCGTCGCAGCTTCTCTCCTTGGGCTTTTCCATTGTTGCTGGTAGATAAGAAGGATGGCTCGAAGAGAATGTGTGTCGATTATCGGGAGCTGAATGCAGTCACTATCAAGAACAAGCATCCACTGCCCCGCATTGAGGATCTCTTCGATCTGCTTCGAGGTGCTCGTATATTCTCGAAGATTGATCTTCGTTCGGGTTATTTTCAGCTGAGGATCCGTCCTGGGGATATTCCGAAGACGGCATTCACCTGCAAGTACGGGCTATAGGAGTATACAGTCATGTCCTTCAGCTTGACTAATGCCCCGGCTTACTTCATGCATCTAATGAACATGGTCTTCATGGATTATCTGGATGTCTTCGTGGTGATCTTTATTGATGATATTCTGATCTTTTCCAAGACAGAAGAAGAGCATGAGGAGCATCTGAGACTTGTTTTGCAGAGATTGAGAGAACATCAGCTGTATGCCAAGTTCAGCAAGTGCGAGTTCTGGATTGACGAGGTTCCATTTCTCGGTCATGTTATCTCTCAGGGAGGCATTGCTGTTGATCCGAGCAAGGTGAAGGATGTGCTAGAGTGGGAGACACCGCAGACAGTAAAGGAAGTCAGGTCATTCTTGGGCTTAGCTGGATATTATCAGAGGTTCATTGAGAATTTCTCCAAGATCACGAAGCCTTTGACTTCTTTGCTGGAGAAAGATGTGGCTTTCGTGTGGACTGATGAGCGTCAGAGGGCCTTTGATGAGCTGAAGAAGAGGTTGACTACGGCGCCAGTCCTGACTCTGCCTGACCAGACCAAGAGGTTCACGGTATATTGTGATGCTTCGAAGGATGGTCTTGGGTGTGTTCTGATGCAGGAGGGCAGAGTGATTGCTTATGCTTCACGGCAGTTACGTCGGCATGAGCTGAATTATCCCACTCATGATCTTGAATTAGCCGCAGTTGTGCATGCTCTGAAGATTTGGAGGCATTACTTGTATGGGCAGCGGTGTGATATCTACACTGATCACAAGAGCCTCAAGTACATTTTCACGCAGAATGAGCTGAACATGTGGCAGAGAAGATGGCTAGAGTTGGTCATGGATTATGACCTGGAGATTCACTATCATCCGGGCAAGGCCAATGTTGTAGCAGATGCTCTGAGCAGAAGAAGTTATGTCAACATGGCCGTGGCTTTCCAGATGCCTCCAGAGCTATGTGAGGAGTTCGAGCAGTTGAGTCTGGGCTTCTTGCATCATACTTCCAGTGCAGCGTTTGAGGCAGTACCGACTCTAGAGTCAGAGATCAGGAAGCATCAGAAAGATGATGAGAAGCTGCAGGAGATTCGTGAGTTGCTCAAGAAGGGAAAGGCTCCTCATTTCAGAGAGGATGATTAGGGTACCTTGTGGTACAAGAACCGGATCTGTGTGCCAGATGTGAAGGATCTTCGGAAGTTGATTCTGAGTGAGGCCCATGATACAGCTTACTCAATTCATCTGGGCAGCACGAAGATGTACTATGATCTGAAGGAACATTTCTGGTGGTATGGGATGAAGCGTTCAGTGGCAGAGTACGTGGCTATTTGTGACACCTGTCAGCGTGTCAAGGCTGAGCATCAGAGGCCAGCAGGTCTGTTACAGCCTTTGAAGATTCCAGAGTGGAAATGGGAGGAGATCACTATGGACTTCATTGTTGGATTGCCTCGTACTCAGAAAGGGTACAACTCCATTTGGGTAGTAGTGGATCGATTGACGAAGGTTGCTCACTTCATTCCAGTGAACACTACTTACTCCGGTGCTAGACTTGCAGAGTTGTACATCTCTCGGATTGTCTGCTTGCATGGTGTGCCCAAGAAGATTATATCTGACAGAGGGTCTCAGTTCACTTCTCGGTTCTGGGAGCAGCTCCATGATTCGTTGGATAGGAAGCTGCGTTTCAGTACGGCTTATCACCCTCAGACAGATGGGCAGACAGAGAGAACCAACCAAGTGTTGGAAGATATGCTGAGAGCTTGTGCCATTCAGTACGGTACTAGTTGGGATAAGTGCCTGTCATATGCTGAGTTCTCATATAACAACAGCTATCAGGCCAGTCTGAAAAAGTCCCACTTCGAGGCATTGTATGGCAGAAAGTGCAGGACTCCTCTCTATTGGGATCAGATTGGTGAGAAGCAGCTCTTTGGCCCTGAGATCATAGATGATGCAGAGCAGATGGTTCAGGCAGTGCGAGAAAATCTGAGGATTGCACAGAGTAGACAGAAGAGCTATGCTGATGGCAAACGGAGAGATCTGACTTTCAGTGTCGGTGATTATGTGTATCTGAAGGTGTCTCCGATGAGAGGAATCCGCAGATTTAATGTCAAAGGGAAGTTAGCACCTCGGTATGTTGGTCCATTCAAGGTGCTAGAGCGGAAAGGCGAAGTTGCTTATCGCCTGGAGTTACCTCTCAGCCTCTCAGGAGTTCATGATGTCTTCCATATATCCCAGCTGAAGAGGTGTTTGCGAGTACCCGAGGAGCAGGCACCACTGGATGGAGTAGATGTGCAGGGAGACCTGACTTATACTGAGCATACGGTGAAGATTCTGGAGACATCAGAAAGGGTTACTCGGAACAAGCGCATCAAGATGTGCAGAGTTCAGTGGAGTCACCACAGTGAAGCTGAGGCTACATGGGAGCGAGAAGATGAGCTGATGAAGACATATCCAGATCTCTTTGCTAGCCAGCCCAGCTAAATCTCGAGGATGAGATTTCTTTAAGGGGGTAGGGTATGTAACACCCTAATTTTAAATTCCAGCATTTAGTAATAAATTTAATTGGCTTTATTTAATTTTCTAAGGTTTATTGTGTTAGTCTTGCATTTAATCTAAATTTTTGTTCTATAAGTAATTAAAATTTATCATAGGTTTTAAATTTTGATGATGCATTCATGCTGGTGCATATTTTGTTTATTTTGGTTGAGTGCTAGGGAGTTTGAATTCAAATTTGTTTGAATTCAAACTTTGTTTGTTTTGGAATAGAAATAGAAAAGGATAAAGAAAACCCAAACCCCTTTAAGAAATCCAGCCCAAGACCCCCAAACCCCAAGCTCAGCCCAGCCACCGCGAGCGCCCAGCAGGCCCGCATCGCCGCCGCTTCCTTTCCGTGCGGCACCCCACCGAGCCAGCAGCCGTCCCCCCCCCCCCCCCGCTCTACCCCGGCCTGCCCAGCCGCGGCCCAGCGTGCTCGCGCAGCGCCCGCGTCGCCCGCACGCGCTCCCCGCCCCGCCACTGACCGCCCGGACCCACTCAACAGGGTCATCCCCTTCCCCTCGCCGCGCGCACGCAACGGAAGCCCACGATCCCCGCCGGGGATCTCGCCGCGTCTTTCACGGGGCACGCACGCCCAGAAACCCGGCGCCCCCTTTAAACACCCCAGGCCGCACCCCCTGGAACCCAAAACCCCATCCCGCTAGCGCCGCCACCCCGCAACCCAGCGCATCGCCCCGCCTCGCCTCCGCTCGGAGCAGAGCCCCCGCGCCGCCGTGGACCGGCCGCCCTGCTGCACCACACCCGCCAAGAACTCTGCTGGAGCTCCGTCCCGTGCCCAAGATCGATCCTGAGCCCGCTCGCCCCGGAGCCCAGGCCCCACCTCGCCGGGATTTCACCCGAACCCCCCACTGCAGGTAACCCGCCGCCGCCCTGTTTCCTCGCCGCCAGTGACCTCGGAGCCCCCCTGACCCCCGTATCCTTCCCGCAGGACCGCCAGGAGTCGAATCAAGGTGAATTAGAAGGCCAGAGCTCCACGCCAGCAACCACTCATCGCGCCCCGCCGAGCTTCGCCGCCGGACTCGCCGCCATCGAACCTCGTGCGCCGTTCCAGCCCGAATCAAGCCCCGGTGAGGATCTCTTCTGCCCGCTCCCTCTTTTAGACCTGCTAGTGTAGGCCGTAGCGCGTTCCCACCCGCACAACGCCGCTCGCCGGCGAGCTAGCGCCGCCCGGCGCCATGGCGAACCCCGCAAAACCGCCCCCCGGACCCAGCTAGCCGCCCCAGTGGATTACGCGTTCCCTGGTGAACCTCCACGGCCAAACCTCAGTCCAAACCGAGCACCGTAGCCCCGGTTTAGCTTGCTCCAGCGAGCTCGCCGCCGCGGAGCCACGCTCCGGCGGTTAGCGCCGCCGCCCGCGCGCCCGAATAGGCCCTGACCACCCGATCTCAGTTGGGCGCTCCAGATTAGATCGGCGCAGCCCTTTGCCCTGCACCCTCAGATCTAGATCCAGCGGCCAGAAACCGCGCATAACAGTTCGGCCTGGTTTAATTGCTAAAGAGCCCCTGCACTTTTTGTTATTCAACCCGCACTCCCAATCTGTTCAAAAATATTTCCTTTTTAGTCCAAAATTTGACGCCCAGCCCCCTGAGCTTTCTAAATATAGAACCCGCCGTCCTAGCTTGGTGATTTCGCGAGTTAGACCCCTGAACTATGCTTTAATTACGTTTTAGTCCTCGGTTTTAGCAGAAAAGTCCCTGAAACCCTGTTTTTCTTACAAATAAGCCCCTAGAACTTGTTTTTGGCCTAGATTATGCGTTTTAGCTCCGTTTTTAGCGTTCTTTATATCCACGCGATCGTTGTAACGCGTAGAATAGTTCTAGATTAGTTTAGTGTGCTGTTTTTATGTATTGATGTACTGTTTCTTAGTTTTTACTAGTGTTTGCTTGTATGCTTACTTTTGTGCATTGCTTTGGCCATGTGTTCGTGAGTAGACGTTGATCCATCTGAGGAGCCCCAGTACCAGTACCAGGAGCAGCCGTCTTCCGAGCAGTTTGAGCAGCAGCCAGAGCAGTACGAGGAAGGCAAGTATAACATGAACAACCTATCACTTTAATTACAATTTCATACTGCATTTTAATACTGTATGCCTATAAGGACTTTCCTAGCCACTTTATATCCTTTATATATACCTTTGGGTTGCATTTTGGTTAGTTGTGCTAGGTTGCTGCGCTATAACACACTCTGGTCCTTTTTAATTAATTTGATTAATGGTTTACTTGAACTTAATTCTAAGAGTGGCCCTCTGTGTGGATGAGTGGCTCACGTCTCGTTAAAAGATGTTTTTGTAGAAACATGGTTTAGGGGGCCAGCACGGTGCTTAGTGCTTGGTTGGCCACTCTCCATAAGGACCGGTTCATAGAGCGACAACGTGGGACAACAGCGCTACCACAAGGCTAGAATGGGATAGACTTGGCTTACTAATTAGGTCTTTTTGGTTTGGAGTAACTTACCTGCGGGGCAAGAGTAGTAAGCTTCAATGGTCCCTGCTCCTCCGGCTTGGTCTGTGCTTGGATTGCGCTCCTGTGCTTGTACCCCCGGAGGTGGGCCCCATCGTCGCCGACCTAACTCTCGCGGTTACGCCTTACCAACGAGATTCTTTGTAACGGCCTCGTAGTGAGTCGCTAGTCATCTCACCTAAGGAAGTGTGATGAACCTCTAGCGTAGCTCACGACTTGTGGGTAAAGATGTGCAACCTCTGCAGAGTGTAAAAGTGGTATACTAGCCGTGCTCACGGTTATGAGCGGCCCAGATCCTCCTTTTGATTAGTGGAGTTATCTCCTTCCGACGAGGGAGGTGCTTCTCGGGGTTACCTTGGTGGCTTGGTTTCGGTTTGGTACTCAGTAGTTTCTGAATTAATTCTGATTAATTACTATGTAACTGGGTTAATGGTAATTCATCAACTCGTAGTAAATAGCTTTAATAAAATTTTGCCAAGATTAAAAGCTAATGCAGTTGAGTCAGCCAGCCTTAGAGCCTCATAGTTTGTGTTATACTTGTTGAGTACAAGTTGTGTACTCACCCTTGCCTCTTCTCTACTTTTTCCTCTTGGCTACGCTACTGCTGCTCAGTTCCTGCCGACACGAGGGAGTTCGTCCAGCGCTACCAGGACTACGAGGACTTCTAGGTGTTCGTCTCCCAGTCGACATCCCTGTGGCGCCCTGCTTCAGCTTCGGAGAGCTTTTATCGTATTTTTTTTGTACTTCGCTTCCGCTGTATCAGACATTTTTGTCATTATTGTAATAAATAACATTCGTATTCGCTTTATTATATCTTTTTACGTGATATGTGCTATGATATACTGTTCATTCTGTTGTATATACGTGTGACTTGATCCTGGCACGTATATGATTGCTCGGTTTATGTTCTTTTATAAACCGGGTGTTACACAACTCGAAAAACTTTGAACACAAAAATTGTTCGTATTTTGAAAACCTATAACTTTGGTTTTGGGCAAAAGTTCGTTTGAGCGATATTTTAGAAATTATTTTCAAAGCATATTTGTTTAAAATTTGAAAGATTGTTTAAAACCTCGAATTCTATGATTCATTTGACCTGTCATTTTATGTACAAAATTTCATATACACATAAATACACATACATACACATGCATATTCATACATACACATATATTATTTTCCAAAAAGAAATGCATAATTTGAATTTTTATTGTTTATTAAGCATGAAATCATATTTAATATTTCTTGCTTAGCATTTTAAAACTCTGGGATGTCACAGCCTACCCCCCTTAAAAAGAATCTCGTCCCGAGATTCTGAACGATAGACTCTCGAGGGAAGAGGAGCAGACCAAGCATCAAAGCCAGCAGGACAAAGTCACATTATAGAATATTGATGTTGACGATATGATCCATTGCAGATAAGGATTGAGAACTTAGAAAGAGTTTAAGAAGCAAGGTATAAGAAACACGATATCTCCTACGATTTTACCCGATTGGTAACTTGTCCAACTTTGCGTGTTTTATGCCCTCTTGTTCCAATGGTAATGGCATAGATTGCTTGAGCATCTGGGCAGATTAAGCAGAGTCTCTTGTCTACCACCTGTTGGAGTCTTCCCACGTTCACATCCATTACCAGTTCCTTCGAAGATTATCCTCTTTGCGTCTTCAGAAGAAGGCTTACTCGATTTGGGAACCGATATATAGAGACAGAGTTGAGGGAGGCTCACGCGACACCTGTGCGTGCCAAGTGATAGAACCTGGTGTTGGTTGTTCATAGAAGACTCTCGCTTGTTTCTGTCGTAGTACTGCCAATCGTTACTAATAACACCACTAATGAGCATATCTCTAACCAGAATTTCCCGGGTAGTATAGAGAAATAATGTATGGCCAAGCATTATGAAAAGATGGGTAGCAAAGAGGTGATCCAAATACAAGGTATGGTATATGAGTGGTAGAGATTAATTGTGCCACTGTGTGAACTAATCAATTGTTTTTCCACACTAAAAAACTCCAGGGCTTCAGTTTTTGCAGCAAGAGTCTGTGGATAATATACGCGGACACAATCACCACCAAAGTCAGCTGGAAGGACCGGTGGACTATTCTAGTACCAACATATAGCAGGATTTTGCAGAGAAGAGAGGATCTAAGTCCTGGAAGAATCAATTTCTCAATCTGGTGGTGAATCTTGATAGAAAAGATATCAAGGTGAATTTTTGCTCAAGGACATTCTTGCTCAAACTATTGATTCAATTAAATGGTATAATACGAGATACATATGCTCGATAACCATGATAGTGATGCACTCTTGAGATGTATGATTGCAATGCGGGTGCAATACAATGATGGAATTTTTGATGCGAATGAAATGGTAAATATGACATGATGCAATTACCAAGATGCTGGTCCAATGATGTAGACATTATGATGCAACGATGATAATGTTCTTGATGTATGCATGTAGGTGAGGCATAAAGTATGATGCATACACACATGAGTTGATGATGCACATGATTCACACCTCATAACCGTTCTCTTATGACTAACACCTTATTAGCTCTATACTCTTGAGAAAGGACAAGAAGTTAGGACACTTAAGGGTTGCATAAAAAGATATTAAAGTGAGTTAAGTCACACATACCAAGGCACCAGCGCGCTCCTAGTGGCTCAATCATGTGGCTACAGCGCACACGAGAGTCTAGGTTCCATCACGGCATCAAGATCACGTGACTAAACACCACCACAAGAGAAATCAAGAGCAGCAACCCAATAGTGCCAGCAACGGCAAGATAGGTTAGAGGGAACTGAAGACAACCCACGATGTTATACTCGGACGCATTCCCGTTAAGCAATCTATGGATTCCCGATGACGATGAAACACCATGCATTGACCAATGGCATGAAATGATGTGATGCATGATTGTTGCATCAAGGACTGTATTTCCAAAAGTTATTATTATCATGAATCTTTTTAATATATCCAAAATTAACTGAGCAAGAATGAAAATACAAATTTTTAAATGTTAGAATCAAGGTAGCCAGCAATATAGATTACAACATCAAGAAAAGATAGACCGGTCATTGAACAATGAATCGAAGGACTTTGTTGTCAAAAACCAAGGCTTAGTCACGAAAGGAAAACCAACAAGGATTTTGTTGGAATAGATTCAAGGCATGGATCAAGGGTTAGATTGATTGACAGGTTAAGATCAACGGTAAGGTTCACGCAAGACCCAAAGCAACTAACTTACAAAAGGACCTTCTCAACTCAAGATTGGACTAGCATATTACGTCGGTCACATTACTACAACAGAAAACTTAGGAGGACATTCAGGTAAAAGCAACACATTTTAGTAAAACAACATAACAAGCAAGGCGATCAATCATACCAAGATATGCCATGATGCATGTGCATTCTATACGTCCTCGCAAAACAAAATAACTACCAAATAGCTTTGGACTTACGGGGTTAGCGCCGGTGGCATGGCACAAATTACATCTCTCACTATATATAACTAGCCGAATGCTATTCGTTCTTAACCTATCGCAATCGGGGTTATCGTACCTGCAGGAAATTGACAACATATATATAAATATTCATGACTGGACCCTTCGTGCCAGCACTCACGAACGGCCCCCATGTATCCTATGCCACATGGGTAACGCATATGCAGTTGCCCACATATTCACCCATACATTACCGTTCACTATAGAAACGGCAGCCATACAATTTCTGCCGTATGGCCAACGTTAACATACACCACCGAGATGGCGTATTCATGAGTTCCTTTACTCCCAATATAATCGACTGATGGTCGGTATATTGGCAGCAGCTCAAGTAGGCCACTGCTTGAGCACAACGTTCGGTTCGCATCACCGATGGGAAGGTCAAACTCTCTCAGCTGACTGAGTATACTTTACTCCCAATATAGTCAACCGATAGTTGGTATATTGGCAGCACCTCAAGTAAGCCACTGCTTGAGGGCAGCGTTCGGCTCGCATCACCGACGGGAAGGTCAGACTCCCTTAGCTGACTGAGGATCGTTACCTTCTTACCTTAGCGTAGGTGCGTCGTTACAGAATTTAAAGGTTGATTGTGCAGAAAAGTAAGGTTTGACAGAAATGTAAAGTGCTGGAAGTCAGATATAAATAAAGCATAAGTAGATAGCCACCTAGCAAAACTCCCATAATTTTTCATAGGGCTTTACGAACTATGCACAATCCTTAACGGACCAACGCATTTGCAAACGCGATTTTTGGTGATCAAGTTTTAAAAAAACAGGTTTTTAAGGTTTGTAGTACTCTATGGAGTATGCTTTGCAGCTCTGATACTAGCTGTGGCAGTCCCGCCTAAATTAATCCGGCTTAAGTGCGCTAACCATCACTGAAACGGCAACTAGGGTTAACATGCACTTAAAACGGAGTAATCCGGCAGTGCTGTCGAGTAAAATCCCGATTAAACCACTTGAAACAGGATCGACAAAGCAGTTCAGAGAATACAACATTCCGCAAATTTTACTGTACAGAGTATAAAACTGAATTATTATTACAAACTGAGTTTGAATTAATAAAAGTATAACAGAGTTCAAGTTTGACGAAAAACGAACGATAGTCTAGTGACGAAACCAGACGTCATGATGAAGCCCGTACATGACGTCATCCACCATATTCTCAGATGTACTACTTGAAAAACAAAGCCACAAGCAAGGCTTAGTATACTAATACTTAGCAAGGCTTACCCGACTAAGGGTATACTTAGCCCTTTATCTAGACATGCAAAGCTTTTGGCTTGAGGGGTTTGTTTTGCCGAAAAGCAGTAAGAGTAGATCCTTAATTTTAGGTTTTAGCTTTCAGGCTCTAGTTCAATTAACCATTCTAATTGAGCATCTATCCAACAGCATACATGGTGGGAAACAATTATCTTTCATCATCCAACCAATCATATTTATCATCATCATCATCTTTCACTTCTTACTCTATGTGGCAAAAGGGTTAAGCAGTCCCAAACCGTGAGAAGCGGACGATTCGAATCAAATTTGTTAACCTGGCCAGACAGACCTAACACACACGTATGGGAACCAAGTCACCCACACGACTTTTCCCCTTTCTTTTCGGGTTGTGGATCAGGGTCACCCACCTCGACTACAAGAATCCACGCCGCGTGTGCGCCTTCTTGCACTCGCATGTGGCCGCATGAGAACAACGTTCAAAGAGAGTGAGGGAGAAGACCACTCGCCGGGCCGATCAGGTACTTAAGCTTACCGATTACCACATTTCTCGGCATGTGGTTAGTACGTTCAAAAGCTTAACCACCACTACCACACACTGCGGCCTTATCATATTTCATTAAACAAACGGGGCATCACAAGTATCATAGCCCTGCCCGTGAGCCTTATAGTTGCAGCATGTAGTAGACATTCAACTCCTATAATTCTCGCGAGTGACAGGAGATCACTCGACTTCTACCGAACCATTAGCCTAGCCAACTAGCGACCTACACATACTAGTGTTCAAGCATAGGTACCTAGGATCATGCAGCTAAGGTTCCAAGCAACTCCTGTAAACTTAAATGCGCAAGTAGATAGGGATAATAAGTTGCATAAATTTAAAATAGATAGGACATGCTCTGGGGTTTGCCTGGAATTAATACTAGGTCAGTGTTACTTAGATAACACTCGCTCGGCGAACATCTTCCTTCGTTCGTGCACATCGGGATCCATCCGTCCATCTTCTGGATGTGTCCACCATTCACCGTCTTCTGGCTCGGCTCCAACGTCGCGTCATTCACGTGGTTCATCTATCGTACCTAAATGGAATGAAAAATGCATATGTATGAATGCATAGAAGTGCAACACGCAAAGCATTCATAAGGTACAACACACTTACATAAGCATCTAAAGCTATTTAACTCAATCATCACTCAAGCATCTCATAGGGATGAGCACATCAAGGTAACTTGGTTAACCAATCGCAAACAATTAGTTAACAAAAACTAGTTAAATTTAGTATTGCATTTACTTAACTTAGCATAAGCATCATTATTTGAGCTAGCTCTTGTTAAGTAAAACATCCTAAACTTTTTGTGTAGCAAAACATCAGAAACAAAATAAACATTTTAGATCTAGCATAGTAAGAACTTGTATGTAACTTATGTTTTATAAATAATATAAAGTTGAAAATTTACTAGGATGAACAGCTATCTTAGATAAGCAACTAGTAAATTTTTCATATTTTTCTGAGCACTATACCATTTATCTGGAATTAATGTATTTATGTATGTCTAAAATCATATGAGCAGCTTAAGTAGGAGTAAAGAGTTTTAAACTTTTTCGGTACCATCTATGAGACAACATAACTCTACTGTATCAAATCAACACTAGCACAAGTATGAAACAACATTAACAAAAACGTAGTATCTAATCAAGCCTAGAACAAGTTCTAGGTAAAACCCATAGCTAAAATTATTTTATGGGCATGAAAATTTTACATGGAACTCATGTTTGTAGCTTCTGACCAAAAACTAGCCTTGGTTCATGACTACAACATGAGATACATTTATGTGCTATTTAATCTAATTTTTATCGTATATTAAAATAGAAGCATAATATGAACATGTGACTGTAACAAAAGTTGTAGGTTTTGATCTAAGGATTCCAAAACAGTTTAGTTTTCATTTTTATGATTTTTTTACGATGTTATACGAATTTTCAAAATTTGCTGTCTGAAGTTCAAGTACATTTTACAAACTAGACCCTGGAATTTTTGTTTCTTTTAACTAGAGGTCCCTGGTCGGACCAGGAACAGAGGAGCGGCGGCCGGCCCTTTTCCGGCAAGCAGAGTCATCGGCGGTGGGGGCTAGGTTGGGGGAAATGGAGAGGAGTTCGAGCCGCACCTGCGGAGGGCCTTTATGGGGGCTGGGGTGCTCGGAGGCGGCCGGTCCATGGCGAGTCAGGGGCGACGGCGGCATTACTCGCTGGTGGCGGCTAAGGATGGATTCGGATGTCTATTCGAATGTCAGATTTTTGGTCATTTTTCTTCGATTATGAACAAATAAGATGTAGAATTTACTATGTAAATTCATAGTCTTGTACTTAACATTGATCTTGTAAAGATTCAAAAAAACTAAACCTCAAATTTATCATATATATTCTCAAATAATAGATATAAAAATTCGAATACGGATCGGATACGGATACGAATCTTTTTTCACCTTTTTAATTGTAGGGAGCAAATAATACATAAAAAAATTTATACAAAATTTTATTCTTATGTGTAATAATATGCTTGATATTATAAAAAAAGATTAGCATAAAATTTTAAGCATATCTATTTTAAAATATCAAATTTGTTCTAAGAATTCGGATGTTTAGATCCATCCCTAGTGGCGGCACTCCGGTGAGGTAGGGGCGGCTTGGCTGGGCTGAGGAGCTTCACGGAGAGGCTAGGATGGTATTGGGGTACTCAATTTGGGCCATGGGAGAGCGGACGGGCGGCGCCAGGGCGAGCAGGGGCTCGCCGGCGTTCATGGAGGCGGGTGGTGGCGCTCCGGTGTGGCTGGGCGGTGGTGGAGGGGTCGGGGAGGACCAGGGAAGGCCGGGGAAGCTCGCTAGAGGGTCGGTTTTGGGGGAGGAGGGGCGCAGGAGGGGGCTCCACGGTGGCCTAGGGGGGGCGGCCATGGCTCACGGCGGAGCTCGGGCGCTCAGGGGCAAGCCCGATTCGGCTCGGAGTGGAGAGGGAGGTCGGGAACATCTGTTGCACGAGCCAAAGGGGAAGGAGAGGGGCGAGGGCACAAGTGAGCTAGGGAAGTGGTGCACGGCACGACGTGGCCGCGGCATCACCGTGTCGTTTCGAGCGGCCGTCCTCGGCGTGCGCGCAGGAAGATGGCGCCGCGTGGCGAGGTCGAGAAGCGTCGGGGAGGATCCGAGAGCGGGGAGGCGAGTTTGGCCGGGAAGAGTGGCGCGTGGCCGGTGGCGAGACGGCAACGAACGGCGAGGCGACGGCGTTGCGACGGGGAAGGAGGAGATGGTGGCGAGGGCAGTTCTGTAAATAACTCGAAGTTCCAAAGTCCAATTCGTAAACTCAGCTTTTCTCCTTCTTCATAACCTCAAAAGAAAAACTTTTGAATACCAAACTTGCTTATAATTTCGAGATCTACAACTTTCGTTTTAGGCAAAAGTTCATTTGAGGCTTCGTTTGAAAGATAAAATTTGAAACTTGAGTACATTTGAAAAGGTACTATATGCTTCGAAATTCAAATTTTTCTCCCATTTTTGTGTAGCAACTTGAAAAACTTTGAACATAAAAGTTGTTCATCTTTTGAAAACCTATAACTTTGGTTTTGGGCAAAAGTTCATTTGAGCTATACTTTAGAAATTATTTTCAAAGCATATTTGTTTAAAATTTGAAAGATTGTTTAAAACCTCGAATTCGATGATTCATTTGACCTGTCATTTTATGTGCAAAATTTCATATACACATAAATACACATACACACACATGCATATTCATACATACACATATATTATTTTCCAAAAAGAAATGCATAATTTGAATTTTTCTTGTTTATTAAGCATGAAATCATATTTAATATTTCTTGCTTAGAATTTTAAAACTCTGGGATGTTACAGTTAGTTAATGAGCATTCAGTTTCGAATGGTAATATAGAAATGGCTAGCCCGTGCGGTCGACCAAAAATTTTCTTTTGTTATCTCTCCGTATTTGTTGTCGACGAGGCAGATGACGACGTGTTGCCTGCGTCCACAGTTGATTTTACAGACGACGGCAAGTTGGGGTACGGGTTTACATCAGCTGACGATTTGGAGGAAGTCGATATAGGTCCCGGGGATAAGCCGCGACCAACATTTATCAGCAAAAGGTTAGACCCAAGCCTGCGTGAGCCGATGATAGCACTATTGAAAGAATACTGGGACTGTTTCGCTTGGGATTATACTAAAATGCCCGGTCTGGATAGAAGCATCGTCGAACATCGGCTCCCTCTTAAGAAAGGATTTCGGCCGTTTCAACAACGAGCACGACAGATGAAGGCCGAAATCCTAGAGGAGGTTAAGAAAGAGGTGCAAAAGATGTTGGACGCAGGGTTCATCAGGCCATGTCGGTATGCAGAATGGATCTCCAGCGTGGTCCCTGTACAAAAGAAGGATGGCCGATGGCGAGTCTGCGTGGATTTCAGAGACCTCAACAGAGCAACGCCAAAGGATGAGTACCCGATGCCCGTCGCGGAAACATTGATCAACGCAGCTGCCGGTCACAGAATGCTGATCTTTATGGATGGTAATGCCGGCTACAACCAGATATTAATGGCCCCAGAGAATATAAGCAAGACCGCGTTCAGAGTACCAGGCGTGGTCGGCTTGTTTGAGTACTTGGTTATGACCTTTGGATTGAAAAATGCTGGTGCGACATATCAACGCGCCATGAATTACATTTTTCATGATCTCATTGGCAAACTGGTAGAAATCTACATTGACGATGTCGTGGTCAAGTCCACATCGGCTATGGGACATCTGGAAGATTTGCGTAAGGTATTGGAGCGGACTCGGAGGTTTGGGCTCAGAATGAACCCGAAGAAATGCGCCTTTGGTGTATCGGCCGGTAAGTTCGTAGGATTCCTGGTACATGAGCGAGGGATCGATATCGGCCTAAAAAGTCAAGAAGCTGTAAGGACGATGAGGCCGCCTACTACGAAGGAGTTACATAAGCTCATCGACAAAATCAACTTTGTCAGACGATTCATCTCCAATCTGTCTGGACGTATCGAGCCATTCATGGGTCTCGTGAAAATCAAGTCCGATGAGGAATTTCACTGGGGGGCAGAGCAGCAGCAAGCTTTCGACGAAATCAAGGAATACTTGTCGAAGCCTCCAGTTTTGGTTCCTCCACTGCAAGACAGGCCCTTCTACGTATACTTATCCGTAGGCGAGACCTCCATCGCCTCGGTGCTGGTTCAGAAGCATGACGGACAGGAAAGGGTTGCGTTCTACCTTAGCAGGTGCATGTTGGATGCCGAGACCAGGTACCATGAGATTGAAAAGCTTTGTCTCTGTGGCATCGAAAGATGTGATCAGTTTCGTTAAAGAGCACATCATTCATAGGTTCGGGATTCCCCAGACCATTACGACCGATGGAGGATCGGTCTTTATATCGGAGGAATTTAGGAAGTTCACCGATGACACGGGGTTCAAGCTGATCAGATCATCCCCATATTATGCCCAGGCTGAAGCATCCAACCAGAGCCTTATCAAGCTGATCAAAAGGAAGATCGATGAATATCCTAGGCGCTAGCACGAGGTGTTGTCAGAGGCTTTGTGGGCATATCGTATTTCGTGTCACGGATCCATCAAGACGTCACCATACCATCTGGTCTACGGTCAAGACGCTATGTTGCCATGGGAGATCACGGCCGGATCGAGGCGTGTTGAGTTCCAGAATGATCTGTCGGCTGAGGAGTATGCAGCCTTGATGAGCGACAATGTGGAGGATCTCACAGAACTAAGACTTTGTTCAATTGAGAAGATCAAGGAAAACAAGGCTAAAGTCGCTCGTGCATACAACAAAAAGGTCAAGCCAAAAGATTTCCTGGTCGGAGACCTAGTTTGGGAGGCAGTGCTACCATTGGGAACTAAAGATAGAAAGTATGGTAAGTGGTCTCCAACTTGGCATGGGCCGTAGAAGGTTGATCAAGTCTTGCCTGGAAATGCGTACATGCTTGAAGAATTAGATAGTGTCAAGTTTCCTGTAGCCGTCAATGGCCAACACCTCAAGAAATATTTCCCGAGCATGTGGGAAGGCGAATAACAAGAGCCGATGAAATCCATCTAGCTGTATTATAAAAGGCCAACACGTTGAGTTGAAATCCATCACCTCCAGGAACAGTATGGGGAGCTAATATGTTGCCATCGCCTCAAGGGACAGTGAGGAAAGACGATGCGTTGCCATCACCTCCATGAACAGTAACATTAAGGAAAGCCGATGTGATGCCATCACCTCCAGCATATAAAAAAAGAGCAGGATCTATTCTATCGACCAATTGTTGAGAGCATCGGGAAGCTACAGGAGATCACCAACAAATTGCCGATGCCGCCAACACTGTTGATACCGATATGATGAGCAAACTTTATTTCTTACTGCAAAATACTTGGGAATTTTGAATTTAAATAGCTTAGCTCCTCAGTGATATGCTAAATTCCAACCAGAGCCATATATACACATTTAAAACCTTTATACATATGATGCCTGTGTTTGCATTGAGCATTGTCAAATTCTTTGTGGTCCTTGTGAGATTCGCTTCATATTTTTAAGATCAAGATCACGTACACTCCATGTACTCAACCACTCATATGCTAACTTCTACACTGGAAGTTACACAAGTATATGCCTTCCATCCATAAAAATGCTCCATTCCTTTTTTTGACAAAACTCTTTATATTCATCATGTAGAAAGATTTGGGCTATGTAAAAAAAAAGAAGAAAAAAATATAAATGTCTGTGCCCCAAAAAGCATGAGAAGAAAAAAGAAGAAGAAAGAAAAATGAAAGACAGCTCATATCTCAGCAAAAGATAAAAGGGAGAGTTCTGCAAAAGGGGGATGCGAGTTCCAGCCACAAAAATTCCACACACATGCACATCTTGATCTGATTGTATGACTTGCTTTCTCTATTGGATCCGGTCTTTGACTTTGCAACATGTGCGGCCCGAGTATGCTACCTCTTCATTCCCTACCCTGAACTCCACAAAAAGCCATACTAGAGATAGGGAGAAAGGAGGCAATATAATGCTTTGGTGAGGAATCATACACATTGAGCGATTTGAGAGAATCATTTGAGGAGTGAAGTTATTTTCTATTCAAAAGATCCAAGTTATTTAGCAGGAGGAGCAAAGTCGATTCGTCTCTTTGCGTCGGCTATCAGTAAAGCATCAGCTATCAGAAGAGCAACATCAGAAGAGCCGAGGCGCTAAGTCCATCATGCAGATTGAGGCGTCGACTATAGAAAGTTTCAAAGCATTCATACTTTGAAACTTGGGGGGAATGTGTTATCGCCATAAATTAACAGGGTTAATTAATGGGCCGCGAGCAAGTTGGCCTTAAAGCAGGAATTAAAGAAGGCTTGTGAATCGGCTCCTGCGTGAGTGTTTGGGCCATGTGGGTCATGTATCTATAGATTTAGTTCAGTTTGGGTTAGAGATAGAGTCCGATTTGGACACTTGGTTTAGATTGTTTTTCAAGTCTCCGGACTATAAATATGTATCCTATGATATTCGTAAAAGGAGAACGTCATCACGTCTCACAACAACAATTCTCGGCGCACCGCCACCCCTAATCCTAGGGTTTCATCCAAGTAAGCGCCATGCTGCCCTGATCACTTCTTTTGATTAGGCAGCATTGTTCTTACTTTTACCTTGGCATTACTCGTACTGAAGCATTTTTTATGGCGAGTAGTGCTAGTTATCCTGGTATTCGTAGCATGACCTTTAGTAGATCTATCATGCTCTTGTTGTTTATCATCTACGAATATCATGTTATCTCTGTGTGATCACGTATTAATCTTATACTAATTCTCGTTGCATAGAGTTAGTCGCGTAGAGATAACACCCTGCTTCTTTTCTATCTAGTAGATTTAATCTGTTATGGTTTGTTCTTATACGTAAGAATCGGCTTAATATCTGCTAGTTTAGGCCTTGCAAACGGGTTGGACGATCCGGCGACGTATTAGATGCTTTGCCTTGATCTTAACAGGGATTGATCCCGTAATCGGCTTTTGCTTATTCTTAGGCCTCTATTCTGGTTAAAGTTTGGTTATCTATTACGCTCATTAGGCCTAACTACGTGTAGGATGTTCCGATCTAGCAGTGAAGCTTTTACCGTCGTGGATTAGATTAACTAGATCTAATTGAAGTAGTTTTTGCAGTTATTTGCTTTATCTATTAATATCCAGATATGCAGATCTGATCTGACACCGGAACTCGATCGGCTCTTTAAAGCCGATGCAAGAGTCGTCCCGGGGAGCCGACCATGGCTCAGACTAATGTTTACACGTGTTTGTGCATGTAGGCAAATCATCAAAAGCACGTTTGCACCTTTCTGATCAGGTATAGGTCAGGTGGCACGCCCTGCATCTCCGGAAGCATCGGCGTGTGCCAGGATCTGGGCCATTGACCGAGGGACCGGTGCCAGCCAGCGCCCCAGCAGCCTCCCGGCTCTTCGTGTTGCCTGTTGCTACTCGCCGGTGGGTTTTGACCGACAACACCAATGCACTATTTATTTAGCTACTTTCCACCCACTCCCAATCTAAACACACCCTTAAGGGGCACCATGTTGAGCACATGGAGGACGAGAGGACCCTCTATAATACGGTGGAGGACGTTTTACAGGGGCGATTTAGGGAGAAGGAAACCCCGAAAGATAGGCCGTAGGTCACGGGCACGGTGCCGTAGAGAGCACATGGGCTCGACCAGATCTGCTGCCACCCCTTCTGCGTGTGGCCAGGCCGTCCGCTGCCGCCGCCCCTTCCGGCCGTCCACCGCCTCTAGGGGAGGCGCCCGTGGCTCCCTGTGCTTGTCCGACCGGAGAAGAGGAGGCCGCCGCGGCCCCTGCGCTCATTTGCCCTCCGCCTATCTGCCGCTGCAAGGAAGAGATAAGGCCACAGGCTGCGACCCTTGCGCTCGTCTGGCGCCTGCCCTCCGCCTGTCCGCCGCCACAAGGAGAGGCGGCTGCTGCCCCCCTGTGCTCGTCCGCCAGCCGCCACACCTCAAGTCCTCAAGCCGAAGCTCTCTTGCCACTGCGCGTCCACCCTCCTCCGCCTGGCGTGCCACCAGTCGCCCTTTCTCCTCTGTCTTTCTTCTTCCGCAGCTCCGCTGCTGCCTCTGCAGATCCAGCGCCACTAGCCTTCCCTCCTCAACTCTTGTGGGGGATCGTGGTGGGCGGCGCGAGGGAGCAGATCGAGGCGGCGCAGGACGAGCTCGACGTGCGGCGGGAGCAAATCGGGGCTTCCCGTTTGCGCGCTGCAGCCACCTCCCACACTGCAGCGGCGCTGCTAATTCTCCTCGATGTCCGCCGCCTAAGCCTCCGCCACCTCCTCGGCGCCCCGCGATGTCTTCATCTCCGGTGAGTGCGCCCCCGCCCCCGCGCTCGTTTCCTCCAGTTCTCCTAATCACACGACGTGCTCCGTTCCCACGGGGATCCCCAGAGGAGCTTGGGCCTTTCATCGGATCCCCAGAGGAGCTTGGATCCTAACCGTCATCGCAGATCCGGCATGGGTGCTGTATGATCCGTGTCCTCCCGGCCGTAGATGCTTCTCCTTCTTCTCTATTGTTTCTCCACGACGCTTAATTTGATAGATTCAATCGCAGGAGACGAGTGTGTTTCACCTCAGGATCAACCAGGGGCTACTGGACTGCACAAATTGCCACCGATCCCTCCGGCCTGAAACTCACCACTGCAGAGCATACACGGTCCGTGGGATGTTTACCATGTTTTGTTTTTTCCTAGCTCAACTTCTTCTCTTATTATTTCCGCCTTTCTCGTGCTTCCTGGTAGTGCCACCAGTGCATCCGCGGTCAAATCTATTGTCGTGACTGTATCCACCGCCACCATTGTTTGGCTACTGATACTGACTCCACCTGCGATTTGCTAAACAACATCATTACTCAGATGAAGTTCAATTGTGACTGCAACAAATACATTCCTTACTGCGAGTTTCTGGGACACCAGCGTGAGTGCCCGTCTGCCAAATATTCCACTCATCCTGCCCGGTGGAGGAAGTGCATCCTGAAGACAAGTTTCCTTCAGTGTTCCGAATGCAAGGTTCCTCTCCGGCCTCCCATTTTCTCGGTGAGCTGAGCTCTGACTGAATTAATTTGGATGCAGCTTGATTTGATTTTGGTTTCTCTGTTCCTGCTAACCTATCCTTGTTGCAGCTTTGGTTTCATAACCGTCTCATTTGTAGCGCCTGCTACCGTGCTGATATCGGCACCTACCGTCACTGTACTGAGCTCGAGTACCTCCTCCAAGGTATAACGGTCAAATGCATTGCCTGCAAACAGTACCTTCCATTCTCCACATTGGGGTCGCACCAGGTGGGCGATTGCCTCAAGCATAAATTGCAAAACATCGCCCCAGGCTCGAGTGCTCGAAAAAAGTTTTGTGGTAATACATACCTTCCACCTCTACTTCCCTCTTCTTGCATCCACATGGTTGTTTGAACGGTGCCAATGCTTGGATGGTTGCGCTGGTATAGCGCTCGCTTTCTAGTGCTAGCCATTGCATGGGTGCTGGGCCAGCCATTTTTAGTTGGTTCTTGATTTGTGGTTGGTTGTTATTTTTCGACAAGTATTGTATGAATGTATGTTGGATGCTCCACTCTGTCTGCATTGACCATGAATCCAGATGCCTTTTCTGCCTGCTGCTTGGCCGGTTCAATAGTCATCAGATACTTGCATTAGGTAGGTTGCAAAATTTAGAGAAGCAGCACATTTCATTTTTTAGTTTGTGGTTTTTAAGCATTAAATGCGCCTGGCAGTTTGGATTTTCAACAAGTATTGTATGAATGTATGTTGGATGCTCCATTCTGTCTGCATTGACCATGAATCCAGATGCCTTTTCTGCTTGCTGCTTGGCCGGTTCAATAGTCATCAGATACTTGCATTAGGTAGGTTGCAAAATTTGGAGAAGCAGCATGTCTTATTTTTTAGTGTGTGGTTTTTACGCGTTAAATGCGCCTGGCAGTTTGGAGGTATTTGTGTTATTTATGCACTGCATCTTTGTTTCCCAACTTGAGGAAGTGGAGGTGATCCGAGAATAATGAACTTTGTCTTCACTTCAGATGAAAAGGAAACCGAGATGGGCGGCAATAGTATCCATGGTATGTAATAACCCTAATTATTGGTTGCACTTTACTCTTTAGGCCATTTGTGCTACTGTCCCTTGGATCTTGCTGACCCTAAACTCACCCCCCCCCCCAAAAAAAACTATTGGTCCCCTGCATTGCCAGCAACAGTTTTTTGCATACTGCATTGAAGATTAGGTGGGAGAGAGACGGAGACACAGAGGAATTGGGCGAGTGTGACATCCCAGTGTCAAAATAAACTAACTAACCATATGTATTTCACATGATGAAAAGTTTGCCAAGAGACTTGTAAACATCACACCCATGACACACTAAAACAAAGTCCAATTGGTACCTAAGTGGGAATATGAAAAACAACACATGAAATGATATACCTTTCAAATGTTGCTTTTGAAAAATTTGAATTAGTTTGCAAACCGTGACTCAATTGAACATTGGCCTGAAACAAAAGATGTGAGTTGTTGAATTTGGAACAACTTTCATATTCAAAGAATTTTGAGTTTCAATATAAAAAATTACGAAAACCCCATTTTTGCGTTTCAGCCCCTCGGTTCTATCCTATTCTAGCTGTGGGTCCCTCCCTCCCCTTCTCTCTCTGTTTCTCTCCCCGCGCGAGGACCCGACCGGCTCAGCTTGCCGGCACCACTTGGCGAGCGATGCATGAGGACCGCAAGGCGCCAAGGCCCGCGCTCGATAGCACCACGACCCTGCCGCGCCCAAAGATCGCCTAATCGCCCCTGTATCCCCTCCCCCGAGCTCGTTCATGCCACGCGACCGAGCATCCCGGTGCTCCACTTCCAGCCGAACCTCTCACCGCATTCGCCGCCCGACCAATCCACCACGCAGAAAAGGCTGCGCGAAAGCAGGCGGCGCACAACAGAAAGCAGACGACACAGCGAAGCGCAGGCGGCACAGAGGGGTACTGTGCGGCTTAGCGGAGCGCAGGCGGCACAGACGGGCACTGTACGGGTCATTGTCAGGAACAGTGAAGCGCAGGCGGCACAGAGGGGCACTGTGCAGCTTAGCGGGGCGCAGGCGGCACAGAGCCGCACAACGTGCCACTGTACCACGTCTCTGAGTCCCGCGTCATGCGGACGGTCTGAGTGAGGCGTGCAAGCAAGCTGCTTGTTCCTTTCGTATCTTATTGTTGCCAGGTTTCATCCTGTTATAAGTTGTGTGCTTATCTACTTTGCCTTCATACTATTTTCCAGATTGAAAATTTCATCACCTTGTGGGAGAAAATAGTGGGAAAAAGGTGTTGTTGAAGGATTGAAGCAGCACACACCCAGTTTTTGTTTGCAACCCAACACGTATGGATGCTTCACTAAACACACTTTTTTTCTCCTATATCATCCCTTCTCGCAACGGCTCCTCCTATATCATCCTCCTAAACCCCATTACCCACATATAAAATCATTTCCATTCTAACTACCATACCTTCATTCTAACCTTTTTTCCTTTCAACTCTGTGTTTTATTTCAACTCTGTGGTGGTAGCAAAAGTCAGAGCCACCACAGAGGCACAGTGGCAGAGGAAAATATTTTTACTGCTGCTCCATCTATCTTCTTAGGTGTCAGGTGGAACGGGACCGGGGGATCGGGTGTTCCCTGACCTGGAGTGCAACCTGGTGAGGCAACAGTCAGAGAATCCCAGCATATGTGTATTATCTATGCGCCGGTGCACAAAGATGCTTGAGCTGCAGGAGGCGAGGAATAGCATTGCTCCGGGGCATGCACACAAATTGCGCCAACAGCTTGGTATATAATATAGCTCCACCTATTTCTAGTGGGAGAGTATCAAAGAAAAAGTATGTGGCTTTGAGTCTGGGATAGCACATATTTATTTCTTGATTGCTTATATGATGAGTGGATTCAGAGTGGCGTTTACTCCGGAAAAAAAAAGGAGATTAATACAGTTTTGCTAAAAATTGAACTAATAGATTGGTTAATAATTTTTTGTGTCCAAATATGGGAATTACTCTTAATCGGATGAAAAATATTATGTTGCCACCTAATGTATGAATATGTTATTTTTAAATAGGAGACAAACAACTAATAGTTTAGCAGAAACACAAAGAGAGAAAAAAAATCCAATTTAATTGTACTAGTAAACGAGTGAAGAAATGAGTGTAGGGATGGAATGTGGCTTATTGAGACTATCCGCAGCGTTCATCTCTTCCTCTCCCCCACCACTACTGCAGGGCCCCGGGCCCGGCCCGAATCGGGCGGGGACGTGGCAGAAAGCGGCGGGGGAGACGGAGCTCGTGCCCATGAGGCGCTGCCGCTGCTTTCCGCTAACCGGCGGTCGCGGCCGGCACGTCGCGCAGCAGCAGAGCGCACCGATGGTCTCGGTCGCGACGCCGATGTATGATTCAGATCAGGTCGCCTCCTCTGACCTACCTCACTGGCCGCCTTCTTTGCCCGCAGGCCTGCTGTGTGCCTCCGATCCTGTTGTTGCTGGAGGTACGGTGGTGCTCCAGCAGAGGGGCGACATGACAACTCCATGCATTCATGGTGATGGCATGGTGTTGCTGCGCGAGTGCTGTGCTTGAACAAGCAGCAGTACTATATTGGCGTGCCTGATTTAATTTGCACGGATCTACCAAATTCTGCACTTGCATTAAAAAATTGAACCGGATATGACGGCCTGTCATATTTAATTAAAAGAAAGCAATCGGCTTTGCTTCCTGATCGAACCCCGGCTCCTTGTTACAATACATGTCCGCTCTATGAACGACGAGTCGACATGTATGCTGCCCTTTAAAAATTGGAAGTTCTGAAAGCGCGAGGCTCATGAAAACGATAAAAAAGAACATATTGGGAAAAAAATATCAATTCGTTTGGAGGTTTCAACAAGATGAGCGGGGTCAAAAGGAGATCGATCTTGAGTGAGAGAATGTGTGCCGAGATCGATCGAGCTCCTTTTGATCCAGACCCCCATATCTTGGCCACCAATTTGGCCTACTGAATGTTCATGGTCATGGTGGAGAATGAATGCATGCATCCATGGATATATAGTAGCCAACCTTTCTTTCTTTAACCAAAAAAAGGGAAAACATAGTGAAGGACCGCACTGCGGGTACATCGCTCGGGACGTGGAGAGACAGGCCGCGATCTCGCTGGCTTCCTCGGCGAGCTTTTGGCGGCGGGGGACCGAGCTGCTGCTACGCGCGACAAGACGGGACAGCAGTGACGGAGGGATGGAAAGCCATGCATTTGATGGGTCCAGCTGATGGATCATAGCAGAATGCGTGGAGGCAGATTTGATAGGTCCTAGTAGCGTGCGTGGAGGCAGATTTGATAGGTCCTAGCAGCGTGCGAGGCAAACGCATGCAACTCATTGTACCAGCGGTCCCAAAAGCCGGCAGCAGATTTATTTGAAGGGTTATAGCAGCGGCAGCAGCTTAAGCCGCGCGCTGCGGTCCAACGACCGGCAGCAGATTTGATGGCTCATAGCAGCGTCCACCGACAGCAGTTTTGATGGGTCATAGCAGCATGCGTGAAGGCTGCTTTGATGGGTCACAGCAGCGCGCGTGAAGGCAAACACTGCTCACGGTTCCATGCTAAGGACAATGCCTTTGACTCAGCATCTGCTATAAAACCTACGCTGTCGCTGCATTAGAACACCTATTTCACTCCGCTCGCTCCTTTATGCTCTCGCTTGGTGTTCGCTAAATACTACTCATCCGGCCGTCGCCCCCTCGCTCGCTCACCAACTACTCACCCGGCTGTCGCCCTTAGCTCGCTCACTAGTGGCTCGCTCCTCTTCGCTCCAACTGGTTCGTCTTCCTCTCCTCTCTGGTGCATTTCCCTCTTCTTCAATCCCTCATGTTCATCGATGTAAGGAGCTAATCCCCTCTCTCTCTCCTGTTTTGGTTTATGCAAAATCTAAATTTTTAATAGTGTTAGCGTCTTTCTCTATGTGCATCTATAATTGGTATATAATCAATTGGGTCCGATCATGTTTTGCAGACCACACCACGCAGTCATGTCTGGAGGTCATGCTGTAGCGAAATTTTATTTCAACTGCGATCATTGTGGAGTAGCCCTATCTGATGGGGCTTTTACAGCTACAATTTCTTTTTATTTCGTCAATCATTTTTCTTTTAGCATTCTAGTTCTGTCTTTCTATTGACATCGTTTTCTTTTTTCTTTTTATTTTTTATCAGTGTGATAATATGCTTTTTACGGATGAAAGATGTCAACGTCTACTTTGTGAGTCATGCGCACGATATCACGAGAATTACTTCAATCATGATATTTTTCAAGCACGTAATCTCGATTATATCATTTCAACTGGTACGTTTGTTTGCACTTTTGAGGGATGTGCCCGAGATATACCTGCACCACTGTATAGTCAACATCAGAGGATGTGCCCGTACAAAATACTTACGTGTCCAATATGTAATGATGGATTTGCCTTGATATCACTGAGGTCACATCTTCTGAGAGAACATCAGTTCAACCATTACCAGCTTAACTATGGTTATCTCAACACTGGTCATAATATCTCCAATGATAGAGGGTGTGTTTTTAGCGGTAGAGATGAAGACTTTGTGTTCTTCATTGCAGGCGCAACCCTTTATTTTGTATGGCTTGGTGCATCAGCTGCTACTTCATCTTAAGCGACTGCTTCTTCATCAGCACCTGCAAATATGCAACTGATGGTGACTTTGGTCGCAGCTCAGACTCAGCAGGATAGTGGGTCCTACCGAGGTGTACTAATGTTGTTCGCGCTGAGTAGCGGTGGATTTGTGTAGGACCCACTATCCTACTGAGTCTGAGCTGCGACCAAAGTCACCATTAGTTACATATTTGCAGGCGCTGATGAAGAAGCAGACGCTTGAGATGAAGTAGCAGCTGATGCACCAAGCCATACAAAATAAAGGGTTGCGCCTGCAATGAAGAACACAAAGTCAACCTTCTACCGCTAAAAATATACCTTCTATCATTAGAGATATTATGACTAGTGTTGAGATAACCATAGTTAAGCTGGTAATGGTTGAACTGATGTTCTCTCAGAAAATGTGTCCTTAGTGATATCAAGGCAAATCCATCATTACATACTGGACACGTAAGTATTTTGTACGGGCACATCCTCTGATGTTGACTATACAGTGGTGCAGGTATATCTCGGGCACATCCCTCAAAAGTGCAAACAAACGTACCAGTTGAAATGATATAATCGAGATTACGTGCTCGAAAAATATCATGATTGAAGTAATTCTCGTGATATCGTGCGCATGACTCACAAAGTAGATGTTGACATCTTTCATTCGTAGAAAGCATTTTGTCGCACTGATAAAAAATAAAAATAAAAAAGAAAACGATATCAATAGAAAGACAGAACTAGAATGCTAAAAGAAAAATGATTGGCGAAGTAAAAAAATTGTAACTGTAAAAGCTCCATCAGATAGGGCTACTCCACAATGACCGCAGTTGAAATAAAGTTTCGCTACAGCGTGACCTCCAGACATGACTGCGTCGTGTGGTCTGCAAAACATGATCCGACCCAATTGATTATATGCAAATTATAGATGCACATAGAGAAAGACGCTAACACCATTAAAAATTTAGATTTTGCATAAACCAAAACAGGAGAGAGAGGGGATTAGCTCCTTATATCGATGAACACGAGAGATTGAAGAAGAGGGAAAGGCACCAGAGAGGAGAGGAAGACGAACCTGTTGGAGCGGAGAGGAGCGAGCGACTAGTGAGCGAGCGAGGGGGCGACGGCCGGATGAGTAGTATTTAGCGAACACCAAGCGAGAGCACAAAGGAGCGAGCGGAGTGAAAGAGGTGTTCTAATGCAGCGACAGCGCAGGTTTTATAGTAGATGCTGAGTCAAAGGCACTATCCCTAGCATGGAACCATGAGCAGCGTTTGCCTTCGCGCGCGCTGCTGTGACCCATCAAAGCAGCCTTCACGCACGCTGCTGTGACCCATCAATGCTGCTGTTGGTGGACACTGCTATGACCCATCAAATCTGCTGCCGGTCGTTGGACCGCAGCGTGCGGCTTAAGCTGCTGCCCCTGCTATCACCCGTCAAATAAATCTGCTGCCGGCTTTTGGGACCGCTGGTACAATGAGCTGCATGCGTTTGCATCCACGCACGCTTCTAGAACCTATCAAATCTGCCTCCACGCACGCTGCTATGATCCATCAGCTTGACCCATCAAATGCTTGGCTTTCCATCCCTCCGTCACTACGGTCCCGTCCTGTCGCGCGTAGCGGCAGCTCGGTCCCCCGCCGCCAAAAGCACGCCGAGGAAGCCAGCGAGATCGCGGCCTGTCTCTCCACGTCCCCTGCGGTGTACCCGCAGTGCGTTCCTTCACTGTGTTTTCCCTTTTTTTGGTTAAAGAAAGAAAGGCTGGCTACTATATATCCATGGTTGCATGCATTCATTCTCCACCATGACCATGAACATTCAGTCGGCCAAGTTGGTGGCCAAGATGTGGGAGTCTGGATCAAAAGGAGCTCGATCGATCTCGGCACACATTCTCTCACTCAAGATCGATCTCTTTTTGACCCCGCTCATCTTGTTGAAACCTCCAAACGAATTGATATTTTTTCCCAATGTGTTCTTTTTTGTCGTTCTCACGAGCTTCGCGGTTTCAGAACTTCCAATTTTTAAAGGGCAGCATACATGTCGACTCGTCGTTCATAGAGCGGATATGTATTGTAACAAGGAGCCGCGGTTCGATCAGGAAGCAAAGCCGATTGCTTTCTTTTAATAAAATATGACAGGCCGTCATATCCGGTTCAGTTTTTTAATGCAAGTGCAGAATTTGGTAGATCCATGCAAATTAAATCAGACACACCAATATAGTACTGCTGCCTGTTCAAGTGCAGTACTCGCGCACCAATACCATGCCATCACCATGCATGCATGGAGTTGTCATGTCGCCCCTCAGCTGGAGCACCACCGTACCTCCAGCAACAACAGGATCGGAGGCACACAGCAGGCCTGCGGGCAAAGAAGGCGGCCAGTGAGGTAGGTCAGAGGAGGCGACCTGATCTGAATCATATATCGGCGTCACGACTGAGACCATCGGTGCACGCTGCTGCTGCGCGGCGTGCCGGCCGCGACAGCCGGTTAGGGGAAAGCGGCGAGCTCCGATCCGGGCCGGGCCAGGGCCCCTGCAGTAGTGGTGGGGGAGAGGAAGAGATGAACGCTGCGGATAGTCTCAACAAGCCACATTCCATCTCTACACTCGTTTCTCCACTCGTTTACTAGTACAATTAAATTGATTTTTTTTCTCTCTTTGTGTTTCTGCTAACCTATTAGTTATTTCTCTCCGATTAAGACTAATTCCCATGTTTGCACAAAAAAAAATATTAACCAATCTATTTGTTTAATTTTTAGCAAAACTGTATTAATCTCCTTTTTTTACCGGAGTAAACGGAACCCTGCATCCACTCATCATATAAGCAATCAAGAAACAAATATGTGCTATCCCAGACCCAAAGCCACATACTTTTTCTTTGATACTCTCCTACTAGAAATAGGTGGAGCTATATTATATATACCAAGCTGTTGGCGCAATTTGGGTGCATGCCCCGGAACAATGCTATTCCTCGCCTCCTACAGCTCAAGCATCTAGGTGCACTGGGCGCATAGTTAATATACATATGCTGGGATTCTCTGACCGTTGCCTCAGCAAGTTGCACTACAGGTCAGGGAACACCAGATCCCCCGCTCCTGTTCCACCTGACACCTAAGAAGATAGATGGAGCAGCAGTAAAAATATTTTCCTCTGCCACTGTGCCTCTGTGGTGGCTCTGACTTTTGCTGCCACCACAGAGTTGAAATAAAACACAAAGTTGAAAGGAAAAAAGGTTAGAAGGAAGGTATGGTAGTTAGAATGGAAATGATTTTATATGTGGGTAATGGGGTTTAGGAGGATGATATAGGAGGAACCGTTGCGAGAAGGGATGATATAGAAGGAGAAAAAAAGTGTGGTTAGTGAAACATCCGTACGTGTTGGGTTGCAAAGAAAAACTGGGTGTGTGCTGCTTCAATCCTTCAACAACACCTTTTTCCCACTGTTTTCTCCTACAAGGTGATGAAATTTTCAATCTGGAAAATAGTATGAAGGCAAAGTAGATAATCACACAACTTATAACAGGATGAAACCTGACAACAATAAGACACGGAAGGAACAAGCAGCTTGCTCGCATGCCTCACGAAGACCGTCCGCATGACGCGGGACTCAGAGACGTGGTACAGTGGCGCGCTGTGCCGCTATGTGCCGCCTGCGCTCCGCTAAGCCACATAGTGCCCCTCTGTGCCGCTTGCGCTTCACTGTTCCTGACGATGACCCGCACAGTGCCCCTCTGTGCCGGGATGCTCGGTCGCGTGGTGTGAGCGAGCTCGGGGGAGGGGATACGGGGGCGATTCGGCGATCTTTGGGCGCGGCAGGGTCGCGGTGCTGTCGGGCGCGGGCCTTGGCGCCTTGCGGTCCTCAGGCATCGCTCGCCAAGTGGCACTGGCGAGCCGAGCCGGTCGGGTCCTCGCGCGGGGAGAGAAACAGAGAGAGAAGGGGAGGGAGCGACCCACGGCTAGAATAGGATAGAACCGAGGGGCTGAAACGCAAAAATGGAGTTTTCGTAATTTTTTATATTGTAACTCAAAATTCTTTGAATATGAAAGTTGTTCCAAATTCAACAACTCACATCTTTTGTTTCAGGCCCATGTTCAATTGAGTCACGGTTTGCAAACTAATTCAAATTTTTCAAAAGCAACATTTGAAAGGTATATCATTTCATGTGTTGTTTTTCATATTCGCACTTAGGTACCAATTGGACTTTGTTTTAGTGTGTCATGAGTGTGATGTTTACAAGTCTCTTGGCAAACTTTTCATCATGTGAAACACATATGGTTAGTTAGTTTATTTTGACACTGGGATGTCACACTCGCCCAATTCCTCTGTGTCTCCGTCTCTCTCCCACCTAATCTTCAATGCAGTATGCAAAAATCTGTTGCTGGCAACGGCTGCCGATTCACAGTTGAGGATGCACTGTAGTGGTGCTCGAAACCTGTAGCGAATAAACTGTAATGAAATGCTGCACCGACAGAAAAAAAAAAAGAGGGTGCTATTGAGTTTGGTGCCAACAAGCCATTATTGACCGACATGTTTGATGCAACGAATGGGCACGGGCAGTGAACTGGTCCCAGAGAAATAGTATACTTCTGTCACTTATTGCAAGTTTTCTGGCCGCATTGATCTTCTAATTACTGTAATTGAATTCCTGAATGCTACATCTACCTAGAATTGCCAGGGCTCATGCATGAGATGCAAGGGTCAGTAAGAACTGTTCTTTCTGTCATTGTCATCAAAGTCCTGATCCCCTGAATGCTGCTTGTACCTTTTATCTATTTAGTAATTAATAGTAGTAATTTCTATAAATTGAGTTGTGAAGAAAACTGCTTCCCATTTATAATAAGAATAATAAACCGCTGGGCAGGCTTCACAGTTCGAGAGAGCCGCACCAAGCGCACCCATTTTATTGTGACGGATTTCTTTTAATTTTTTTTCTTTTCACTTCAACCTAATAATTTTTTGCCTTATTTTTCTTTTCACTTCAGTGGTAAGCTGGTAGCATCATGCGACATTGGATTTATAAATTATCTTTATAAAAATTTCATTCACATCATGCGTCATAACAACTATTCTTTTTATTTGCTAGTAATAGTGAATTGGTGGCTTACAGTTGCTAGTAACAACTATTCGTGCACCATTTCAGTTCATTTGATTGGAGAGAATAACAACCCTAGTGGATAGTGAACTTAAAGAATCATACATCTAAATTCAAAATAGTTCTGTTATTTACTTTGTCAAGTGCCAGCCTAACCAATAAACTGGAAATGGCATCATGATTCACTAATTTACGTAGTAGTGTGTCATGAAGCCCTTTTTTGTCTATGAAATGTAAAGGAAGAATTCCATTTTACTACCCCCAGATGTGTTGTTCAATCTTGTCTCACGTATGAACTACATTTATCCTCTCAACATGGGAAGCAAACCCTCCGAAACTATTTCAATTGGTCCAATACTTCAACTTTAACCCTAATGAAATTTTCCTTTTTTGTTTCTCCACGTATGAGTTGAGTTTTAAGTTTGAATTTTTGCAGGGTGACAAAGCAGCGATGTCCCTTAATGTAATTTTTGGGTGCCACTGAATCAACAATCATCTCATCCTTGACCTGTATTCATTGATCCTCCTTTATACTTTAGAGAACAACTTGTCTGTTCAGTTGTTTTTCCCTTTTTGGGTGCGTTGCTGATATAGGTTAAGCTAAGTGCAAGGAATAAACAGTGTATCATTTGTGTGACAATCAGGTGCATGTTCACTAAACACAACATGTTATAAATGGATAAAGTTTGCTTAAGAGGAGTAATACTGTGGTCGCTTCGCTAGCCATAAGGCACATCGAGATTTACATGTTTATCATACTGCTTATGTGATTGTTAAGTGGGTCTCTTGTGGAGAAAATACCCCTTGGTTTCTGAGGTCATATTCAAAAGATATTATTGGTTTTAGTTTGTTTAATTTTGATATGTCAGTTTGGGTTAGGTAGAGAGCAAAGAAGGCATGTTGATGAATGAAGTCTGGATTGAGTTTGTTGCTGTCAAGGATAGCCACTTCCATGAAAATGATTAGAGAAATGTTGATGTAAATCAGTTGTCTTTCTATATCTTTACTTGTGACACATTAATATCATGGATTGTTGGGGAAGGCAGGATTCATAATATATGATTAGATATAGACATATTGTGAATCGGATGGATTGAATTGACCTATATACAGTAATTCACTAACTCCGTCTGTGTTGACTGGAAGACTTTCTTGAGTCGTCTCAACATAGCCGGTCCCAAGCCCGGGTAAAGGAGGAGAGTTGTGTTAGGTTTGGCGAACCAACGTAAAAAAGCAGCCACTCTAATGGACATGAAACTCATAAGAAACTCGTTGGGGGTGTAACCCTCTTAGCGAAGCGCTACATCGGAACCCGGGTGTGGTGTTAAATGGGGAAGGGCCGGGTCGCCATCCCTCCAATGGCGCGTCGCATCGTGACCTGGGTGTGATGAAAAATGAGCAAGGGTCAGGTCGTCGCAACCTTAGTGGCGCGCTACACCTACGCCCGGGTGTAGTGAAAAATGAGCAAGGGTCTTCGCACTTCCCTCGACAGGTGCGAAGGGTAAGGAAGCTAGCTGAGCCAACTAGGATTTGCCTAGGTAGTTGGAACGTAGGGTCCCTAACGGACAAGTTACGAGAGATAGTCGATGCAACAATTAGGAGGCGTGTAAATATTTTATGCGTTCAGAAGACTAAATGGAAGGGCCAGAAGGTGAAGGAGGTGGAGGGTACTGGCTTCAAGCTTTGGTACACGGGGATAACCTCGGGTATGAATGGTGTAGGCATCTTGTTCGACAGGAGGTTTAAGGATGGAGTCATGGATGTTAAGAGGCAAGGTGATCGGATTATCCTAGTCTGGCTGGTAGTTGGAGATTCAGTTCTGAATGTTATAAGTGCATGTGCCCCTTAGGTAGGTCTAAATGAGAGCATCAAGAGGCAGTTTTGGGAAGATCTGGATAGCATGGTTAGTACTATGCCTACCAGCGAGAAACTCTTCATAGGAGGAGACCTCAATGGCCATGTAGGTGCAGCTAATGTAGGGTTCGAGCGAGTGCATGGGGGGTTCGGGTATGGCAGCAGGAATCAAGAGGGAGAGGATGTTTTGAACTTCGCATTGGCCTACGACTTGTTGATAGCAAATACGTTCTTTAGAAAGAGGGAGTCTCATCTAGTGATCTTTTGTAGTGGACAACACTCGAGTCAGATCGACTTTATCCTTGCGAGGAGGGAGGATAGACGTGATTGCGTAGATTGTAAGGTGATACCTGGGGAGTGTGTTATCCCTCAACACAAGCTTGTGGTGGCGGACTTTCGTTTTCGGGTACATGTCCAATGGGACGAACGTGCCAAAATTGCGAGAATGAAGTGGTGGAAGCTTAGAGGGGAAGCGACGCAAACGTTTAAGGAGAGGATGCTAGGTGAGGGGCCCTAGGAAGAAGGGGAAGATGCAGACGACATGTGGCTAAAGATGGCAATATGTGTTCGGAAGGTGGCCTCAGAGGTGTTTGGCGTGAGTAGGGGAGGCAAACAGGAAGGAAAAGACACCTGGTGGTGGAGTGACGAGGTGCAGAGGGCCATTAAGGAGAAGGAGTGTTTCAAGCGTCTTCACCTTGATAAGAGTGCAGCAAACATCGAGGGTTATAAATTAGAGAAGAGGGTTGCAAAGCGAGCTGTGAGTGTAGCAAAGGGTAAGGCGTATGATGACCTGTATCTGCGGCTAGGCACGAAGGAAGGGGAGAAGGACATTTATAGGATCGACTTCTAGTGAAGGATGAGGAGATCAAGGACAAATGGAGAGAGTACATCGACAAGTTATTTAATGGGGAGAATGAGGGTCCTACCATTGAGTTGGATGACTCTTTTGACGCTACCAATAGACGCTTTGTGAGGAGAATTCAGGAGGCAGAGATCGAGTAGGCTTTGAAGTAGATGAAAGGGGGTAAAGCGATGGGCCCTGATGGTATCCCCATTGAGGTGTGGAGATGCGTAGGTGCTAGAGCGATAGTATGGTTAACTAAGCTTTTAAACCTTATTTTTCGGTCAAACAAGATGCCTGAAGAATGGAGGAGAAGTATATTAGTACCGATCTTCAAAAATAAGGGAGATGTTCAAAGTTGTACTAACTATCGTGGGATTAAGCTGATGAGCCATACGATGAAGCTCTGGGAGAAGGTTATCGAGCATCGCCTAAGAAAAGTGACAAGTGTGACCCAAAACCAGTTTGGGTTCATGCCTAAAAGGTCGACCATGGAGGCGATTTTCTTAATACGACAATTGATGGAGAGATATAGGGAGAAGAAGAAGGATTTGCGCATGGTCTTTATTGACCTCGAGAAGGCGTATGACAAAGTACCGAGAAATGTCATGTGGTGGGCCTTGGAGAAGCACAAAGTTCCAACAAAGTACATTACCCTTATCACGGATATGTATAAAGATGCGATGACGTTTGTCCGGACATGTGATGGCGACACCACTGACTTTCCTATTAACATAGGTCTACATCAGGGGTCAGCATTGAGCCCCTATTTATTTGCTTTGGTGATGGATGAGGTCACAAGGGACATACAAGGTGAAATCCCTTGGTGTATGCTCTTTGCTGATGATGTGGTGCTAGTTGACGAGAGTATGGCAGGGGTCAATAGGAAGTTAGAACTATGGAGACGCACGTTAGAGTCAAAAGGATTCAGACTTAGTAGGACCAAGACCGAGTACATGATATGCGATTTCAGCGCGACTAGGCAGGAGGATGGAGACGTTAGTCTCGATGGGCAAGTGGTGGTCCAGAAGGATACGTTTTGGTATTTAGGATCGATGCTACAAAAGGATGGCGATATTGATGAAGATGTTAGGCATAGAATCTCAGCTGGCTGGTTGAAGTGGCGCGGCAAGCTTCTGCCGTCCTCTGTGACAGGGGAGTGCCACAAAAGCTAAAAGGTAAGTTCTATAGGACAGCGATTCGTCCGGCGATGTTATATGGTGCTGAATGTTGGCCTACAAAAAAGCGACATGTCCAGCAACTGAGTGTAGCAGAGATGCGGATGTTGCGGTGGTTTTGCGGGCACACAAGAAGGGATAGAGTTCGAAACGAAGTTATTCAGGATAGGGTCGGGGTGGCACCAATTGAGAAGAAACTTACCCAACATCGGTTGAGATGGTTTGGACATATCCAACGGACGTCTCCTGAGGCGCCGGTGTGTAGTGGGGTTTTAATGCGGGTCGATAGTGTAAAGAGGGGTAGAGGTAGACCTAAACTGACTTGGGATGAGTCTGTTAAGAGAGACCTTAAGGAGTGGAATATCTCTAAAGAGGTAGCTTTGGATAGGAACGCTTGGAGACTAGCTATCAACGTGCTTGAACCGTGATCTTTATTTCTTTGGGTTTCATCTCTAGCCTACCCCAACTTGCTTGGGACAAAGGGCAATGTTGTTGTTGTTGTTGTTGTTGTTGTTGTTGTTGTTGTTGTTGTTGTTGTTGTTGACACTAATTCACTAGGGTCAACCGGTATACATTAACGTCAGCTTATCATTAGATCTGGAAAAGAAACCAACTAATGAACTAATGCCTTATATATTAGTACAGATAACTTGGATTAAAATATGTCATGCTTAAAGACCAGAATAACTTAAAATTTGCAAAAAAGACTGATTGATGAATTAGATGATAGTCCAATATAATGTTCTCAAGATGCCACTTAAATAGTTGGTGAGGAATATACCAAGAATTGGTCTAGGATCTTCCACTGGGAACTGCAAAAGGTCCATGTTGGTTAGGCCACTTAACTATTATGTACTTTTATTTTTTACATAGATGCCTACGATTAAGCTTTGTATGTGTGCTGAGTTACTAGTATGATTTTTATCGTGTTGTTAGTTACTCTATTAAAATGTGGTCAACAAGAAGCTGTTCTGATTAAATATTAGCTGAACTGTTTCTATTGCTTTAAATGTAAACCCGAGGAGAAATTATTCTTTGCTAAAACAAGGGAAAGTGAGTCTTAAGCAGTTCAGTACTATGTGCTACAAAAGGCATGGATGATTATTGATTTATGCAAAAGTGCTTCATTATGGCAAGATTGTAGACCTTATGACGTCTCCCAGACAAAGGCAATGCCACATATAGGCTGCTAATTTTGATCCTGATTTGGATCAGCTAGACTGTGCAGCTTTTCTAAGCATTCTACCTGGACAACTAAAGTTGCTATTAACCTCTTGTTTATATGGCTGGAATATAAAAAGTTATTTTAGTTCTTGTATGAGATTGTAATTTAAGGAAAGCTGCCAATTAAAAGCAGCTATTTTTGGTAACTAATCATTGTTTCGACATCAAAACATGATGCTGAATGATATCCACTTTGGACATCTTCAGTTGGGATTGGCATCAATATGTTGACGAGGGGCAAAGGGGCAAAAGTAAATATCATTCCAGGATTGCTCGTGCATATTCCTCTGAATGCATGCTTAATTTTCTGTGTCTACTTGTTTCTCTTTGTGTATTTGACTTGTTTAGTCTTGCCCTGACAGTTGCTCTCAATATCATGTAGATATGCACTGTTAACCTATTTTTTTTATTCTTTTGCAAAACTCCCTCGAGTAAATAGATGGCATTGTGGAATGTTCTTTTTTTTGCAAAGTAATATGCACATAATATTAGTGGTACAAACATAGGAAGGTGTATGCTGTATATGAGTTGTGTTACATAGTGTTTCCCATCGTGTTGACTATTGTGCTGAAGGTGGCAATGGCTTGAAGGGTATTAGGAGCGGGCAATTGCAAGGGGAAAGATCTGTAATATATCGGATGAGAGAACTTTAGATTGCAGGAAAGCAATCTTTCTTACCTTGTTCATAATACATACATGCTATCTCTTTCATAGGAGCGACTTCTTTTGTAGGGTGAGAGTTATCTAACATTGGCCTTATTTAGTTTTGTGCCTTTAACTACTCTTGATATACACCATGCCTGTGGTGAGATGGATTGATATGGCAAACTTACATCCTTATTGCCTGGTTTATAGTAAAGAGTCACCGTATGTTTTTCCCCTTTAACAATGCGCAACTATATGGCTCATGGGAAATTTATATTACCTGTGGCTGTGGTGAATGAACTTGTGAATTAGTGTTTTACACACGGCATGGGAATTCACATGAAGTATGCATGGAACTGTGTGGACTCGAGTTTCAGTTCCACAAGCTCACAAGAACATACTGACATGACAGCAAAACCTTCATTTGATAGCATCATATGAGCAGGCAACTGGTTGGTTGTTTGCTCTAGCATATCATTTTCTTTTGGTCCTTTAAGTTGTTCATCATTTCTGTTCTTAATGTAATGTGGCTGTTCATGTTTTTGGAAATCACAAGATGTGAATGCTGAAGAGTGAAGAGCTGTAATTAGAAATTCAACCATTTTCTTTGAGCTCATAGTAGCGCTGTTAGTTTTCAGTCCCATTCATATTCTGTGCTATGTTTACCATCTGTAGTCATATATGTTACTGATACTTTGAACATTGCTGTGTTCAGGTATCCCTTTGCTACGAATAGGTGGCTAAGAGAGGCTACCATGAGGAGGAGGATCCCAAACACTGAATCTTGTGGTTTCGTATTAATGAATGGGGAACTTTACGTGCTCAGGTCAGCTAAAGTTCCTGTTGAAGCCTCAGGACCATGGAGACAGCTGAAGAAGAGGCTGGCTTTGGAGTTTCAGGTGTACAACCCTGGGACAAAGAAATGGAGAGTGTTCACCACACATCAACCTGTCGATGCACCCATTGATTTCAGGACTGCAGCTCTCTGTACAGTTGAGTTGTAGATCCATTGGTGAGTTGCAGATTCAGCCATTCAGGTGGCAAGCTGAACATTCAATTGAAAAATATAGCCCAAAGATGCCTTACAACTTCAACGGACTCCGGTAAGATAGTTTGTGGAGATTGTTGTGTGCCAGCGTGTATATACATAGTAGCAGCATTGGTTATGCAGCAGATGAATAGGTATCTTTGGGTGCCATTCAGTATCTCTAGTTGTTCACTTGTTCGTGTTGTAATAACCTCAAATAACAAATGTGGCGGGCTTCTGGTGTTTGTGGATGGGCATGATATACTGGTGATATTTCGATGTTTGTATGTAAGATCTGGTCCCGAATTTCTTGTACATAGCGAGAGAACAACGATTTGGCGGAAACAAGTCAGACCAAATTAAAGGCAAACCAACATGGCAACATAAGATGATGCATGCAAATGTTGTTCACTTTTGAGTACGTTTACTTTAAACAAGTGGTCGACTCAACCCAGCCAGTCCCCTCGTACCGTTCCATTGCCGAGGGCCGTTCCCGGTCCATCCCCCGGCCGGCACGCGGCGGCCCGCTCTCACGACCTTTTGTTATCTTATCATACTCAGCTATGACGAGCTCGGGGCTTGTCAGGGATATATCCCTAGGTACCCTCATGGAAGGAAGAAGATGTATTCATACTAGGATTCCTCTGTAATCCTACTTGGACTCATACCTTGTAATCCTACTAGAACTCCTGCTTTGTAATTGACTAGTAATCCTGGCCCCTGCAGTATAAAGGAGGGTGGGGGTACCTAGATCGGCACGCGAACATTAGGGATAACTCGTACCTCATGTAGAACCATAACCTAAGCAATATAAACTAACACACATGACGTAGGGTATTACACGCATCGCGGTCCGAACTTGTCTAAACCTTATGTTGCTTGCACCTTCGAGTTGCTAATTTCGGCGACACCGTACGTACAACTTACCACCTTGGGGGTATCTCTCGATTGGCTTGACGGTAAAACACCAACAGCGGGGGTGTAGCCTGAAACTCACATGGTGATCAGGCCAGATGTGGGGTCTCATGTGGAGGTGCGTTCCTGGGTTCAGGTACTTGTAATTCCAGTCTTAGAGTACAATTAATCAAAAGGTTGTTACGCGCAGCCCGATCAGCGGTGCATGACTGGTAATTGGGCTCTACTTTTGTGGGCGAGCCTTCGGCAAAAGAGCTGGACAAAAAGTATCTCCTACAGGATGTGTTGCCGCAGGAAACTGACGGACATGGATCCGACAGTCAACACAGCGATGAGCCGGGAGATCGCGCTGCTGTTACCCTCGTCTCTCCTCGTGCGGCTCGTAACTGGCCTCGGTGATGATTCGGGGCGTGCCACCTGGCTTGACCTGCAGCCAGGAAGGGGTGAGTGATGCGATTTCCATCTCCTGCTTTCCCTGTATCACACGAGAGTAAACATCAAATTCCTGCCAGATCCCTTGGATCGGCATTCGTCAACCCCAGAATCTTGCATCAACAAAATCAGCCGATCGGGGAACATTCACAGGCATATCGGCACATCTGCCGATTGTAGATGCGTTCAATAAAGAAAGGAGATAAAACACAAAACGCATCCTACAGAGGAATATAAACCTGCTCCAGAACATGATATAAGTAAATCTATCCATCTAGATTGGTTCTTGCTACGTACAAATGTAAACATAACCTTGGATCTCCAAGGAAATCCATCCACACGAACAGACCTAATCTAAGACATATCGGGCAGGGTGTTCGACACACGCTATCCTATCGGCAGGTCACATGCACATGTTGCAGCGCAAATCGTGGATTGTAACAAACGGCTAGACAACGCGTTTCGAACAAACATGGCGCGATGTGCCGATCGCGAAGATCAGCACTCTAGGATATCAGCCAGAATGCCGATTCCGATCGTGTTACAACATATAAACAAAGCGGGCTCAAGGATAAAACTTATCGGAGGCATGAGGTAGACAAAACTGCTTACCCAGATCGATTCTTGCTAAGCATAAAGGATCGATCAAGAGATAAGGCCAGATGAACAGTACACGTGAATATATGAACATCCTGACTTACCAGGGCCAGATACACAATGCATATGAACATAGGAACATCCCATCTGATAAACCGATCTACTAAGCATAGAAAGAACCATCTGTGAGAGCCGATTAATCTACAACATGCAAGATAAGGTGCTCGTATCGTGCCGATCTAAAAGCATGCTAAACGCCAAAGATAAACTCATGCTATTGATCATATAAAGACATTAAGGCACACAAAGCAAGCTACACGCAAACCGATCTACTTCAGGAAGTACAAAGACATATAAGATCGGTAAACATGTAAGATAACTAGCAGATCTTGCCATAAAAAACGCTTCAGTACAAGATCTACCAAGGTAAAAGGCTAAAAGCCATGATGCCCTAACGATAGAATGGTCAGGGCAGCATGACGTTTACCTTAAGGAAAACCCTAATGCGATTAGGGCTGGCGATGCGCCGAGAGGGTGTTGGAGACGGCCGTCGCGTGGGAGCGGAAGTCGTCCTCCTTATTCATTATCGAATACGTACATATTTATAGTCCGGAGACTTGGTGTACAAGCTAAAAACAAACTCTAGTTTAAATATAGAAACTAATCTTATCTCTAAGGAATATAGATAACCAAAAGCTCATCGGCTCCTGTCGCGAACCGCAATCGCCTCTTCCTTGGACGATCCAAACCGGCCCACTAGACAATCTCGGCCCATATCTATCCTGGTCAAATTCTGGAGGTAACAGGATGTATGAAGTGCCCCGATCAAACAAATTGGAGTTTATTATGTATTCTAGTACCAGTTCCTGGATCAATAGTTGGCACAATACATAGCACAAGTGGTGCATAGTCGTACAACACACTAATGACATTCACAATACCTCATCAGGATAATAACAACGACTAAAGCAGCGATGATCATTAACAGGAGGGCATTTATTTGGTCTTCACACTCAGACATACTTACTATTCTCTACGACTCAACTACAATTCCACACTGAACTCCACAGGCTTGACTTAGGTGCTGACGCGAACTACTCGCAGTCTTCAGGCACGTAATCCGAATCGGCTGCTAAAAACATCAACAATAAAAGAGTGAGTACAAAGTACTCAGCAAGTCCCACCTCGCCAGGGAGGGAGATATAGAGCAATTAAATAATGCAATGATCAAATAAATATGCTCAAAGGTGAATGAACTCAAAACGGAAATGCAAGCTATTAGGATATACTCAACAATAACTATATATGCAAACAAATCTTATCCAAAAGCATATCTCATCTCAAAGCATCTCACTCTAGGTGTGATGTCCACACCGTAACCTATCCTATACCGAGGACACGGCCATTCGAATGGATTTCCAGACTCTGCAGAGTTTGTACACTTTACCCACAAGCCGGAACCGCTCAACACGGCCCGATCATAGGCGACACCCAGCCGTGGCATATCCCGACTAAACCGCCCCCAACCAACAAACCCAGACCACTCTCGGTCTCTTAATCCAAATCATCAAACCCATTGGACGGCACCGGAATAGCCAGTGGGATTAGCCTCTGCCCTGCCCATACAGGGTCGAGTGGTTGTAAGAACAAAGGTTAGGTGAGATGGCACCACAACCACAATTCTTAACCATGAATAATCTTTCCTACTCAAGTCTATCACCACGATAGCGCCTGAGCGTAAGCCTACACCAACGGTAGTACTTACATGGCCTCAAACATACTCATCATCAGCTGTCAATCCATAACCATATGTCTCAACCATGTATTCAAGTAAACAAGGAGTAGTGATCCACAAATGCATTCTCATATCAAGGTATGCATAAACACAATATGTAATCAAGGCATCATGGGGTTCACAATGGGCAATGCATTTATCCATGCAGTGATCACCTACTCAGGCTCTACCATAAGCAATCATTCATAGGAGCAATATGATCAAAGGGGTCAGTGAGACTTGCCTTCGTCCTCGCTAGCGTTCTCAACACCCGTCACGGGATCATTCTGTTCAACAGGATCTTCCTCGGGTACGGTCTCTATGGAGGAATTGAACAATGTCGCAGTGAGGGCGGAGATCAACGGCGGCGGCTGCGGTGGTGATTCTTCGCGGTGGGTTGGGGAAAAATCGCGGTTCACCGTCAACTGAGGTCGGCAGCTCCAGGGGTTCGGTGAGAGGTCACGGACGAGCATCGTAGCTCATTTATAACGAAAACTAAGGCGGATCGGCACAGAGTGAGAGGATAAAGCCGTGGCGTAGCGTGGATTAATATCTTCTGCAGTTTGCTTTGCTAATGCAGAGATTATAGTTATGACTTGATTGGATGTGTCCTGGGTTATTTGCTTGGTGACACACCTCTGCTGGCTTGCAATCCATGAGTGCATGATAATAACTCGATTTGATGTGTCCTCTGCTGGCTTGTAATTCATGAATGCATTCTGGCTTGTTCACGCATGAATGCATGCTGGCTTGCTCATGCATGAATGGGATAAAGCCGCGGTGTAGCGTTGGCTTAATATCTTCTGCAGTTGCATTGTGAGTGAACTGAGAGAGGATGAACAGTTCGCAGTATTAATACGTGCTCTCTCTCTCTTTCGTAGCATTGGGTGGGCTTTTAATTTCGCCAGGCTACTAAATGGATGTGACAGGCCATAGCATCAATAGAAACAAACAAGAGCTCTGTAGTATATATGTACTCCCTCCATCCCACAATCTAAGCATTTAGAGCACTTAAATTTTTTCCCACAATCTAAGCATTTGTGCTATCTTGTGGGTCCCACACATTGGAATCTCCCAACATTGTGCGAGAGAAAAAATCTCACATCTCTCATCTGCTCTCCTTCCCCAGCCGCAAGAGCCCCCCCCCCAGATCTCGGTCCCCTTCGCCGCTCGGGTCCCTCGGCCGCCGATTCCCAGTCACCAGGGCCTCCCCACCCTCCGCCGCTCCTTCATCGGCCTGGTCCCTCCCCCCATGGAAGGGACGACTGAAGGAGAGCGCAGGCGCCGGCGAGCTGAGCGCCACTGGCGCCAGATTTTTGAGCGGCAGCGGTGGAGCGAAGCGTTGGCGCGGAGGAACAGGGCTGCGGCGCGACGGAAAGGAGGCCATGAGGCGGCCATGCATCGTGGTATGGCGGCCTTGTCTTGGCTCCCTGACAAGGATGTGGAGGTGCCGTCGGCATCAGATCTGCAAGCGCCGTCTGCGGGATCTGCGGCGCCGTTGGGGGCCGGTGCCATGGCCGCGTCTCTGGTAGGTGATGCGGCAGCGGTGGCGGCCGCGACCACGAAGTCGAAGGCTGTTGTGTGGTGCGGGGGTGTAGGGGCGACAGCGGTGGGAGGCACGTCGGCGGCGGCGTTGGTGACTCCTGCGGCGGCGGCGGTGTCTCCGGCTTTTGTGGCGTCGATGGGAGGCACAACGGCGGCGTTCACAGGCCATGCGGCGCCAGCGTTCGCAGGGCGTGCTGGTGCCCACCCATCGATGACTGCTGCATTGATGATGGGAGGCGCGACATCGCTCATGGAATGTCCTGCTGCTACTTCGACTGCGGGAGCTTGTTCGGCCTCGGATTGTGCTGGGGTCATTCCTGATGAGGCCATCCTCCCTGTGCATGAAGCCATGGAGTTCCATCTTGCAAGCCGCCACTGGCTTGACCTTGTGCCTAAAAAGAAGACCTCTAGTGACTTGGTGTGCAACCGGCCAAGCTGTGATGATAGTTCTGCCTGAGCACCTTCATCAAATGGGTAATCGTCTACATCTCTCCTTCGTGGCCATATGTTGACATCTTTTGGATAATGCTACGTGTATGATGGATGATGGTAGTACTAGTGTGTATAATGGATGATGGCAGTACTAGTTAGACGGATAGTTGACTGTGGTAGTCGATTGGGTGATGCTTTTGTGCCTTATGACATGCTTTTGTGACTGTGGTGTTAACTCATGTATAAATCAATGGCAGTATATGATGTAGTTTGGTAATTCATGGTAACTGCCTTCACAGTTTAGTTATTTACAAAATATGATGCCATATACATGCAACGCCTAGGCTGCAAAGCAGTGGCTGAGCTGGCCCAAAATTTTAGCTGGGGCAGAATTTACATCAACTTTGAATGGTGCAGATGGTAAATCCACCTTGTCTAGTTCCTACGACTATTGCGGCTTTGCTTGCTAACCGTAGCAGTCATGTTGTTGCCGCTTTGGTCATAGAGAAATATAATTTACATCAACTTTGAATGGTAAACTAGTTCAATGACCCATTTACATTCGTGATGAGCACCACCGATGCATCACAAGGTCATGGAAACACAAGAATAATCCCATAAGCATAAAAGCATGTATTATAGTTCCATTAGTTTGCACCAAAAGACATATGCTTCCTTCCTCCCCATATACCACCAACATCTACAGCAAACAACATAACTTCCCCCTTACCCCTGTATGACCTAGCAATATATACACCAAAAGACATGCTTCCCTCCTCCCCACACCTGAACCAGCATCATGTACAGCAAAATACCCATCCTTCCCGTTGCACTTATCATGCAGCAGCCAGTTGTTGTAGGACAGCTTGATACAGCTCCTCATCGACACTAAGGCTATCAGGAAGCATTCCTGCAGCCTCTAGCCCATCCTTGTTCATATGGGGGATCTTATAACCATTTCCTCCTCCTTTTTTCATGACTTCTATCATGCACCCTTGTAGAGTCAAGAAGACATTTCTAATTTTGGATTCATCATAAGAACAGAACTCTCTTTGCACATTCTGAATTAACTCATCCATGTTCTCGGACCTTGTAAGAAATGTCTTGGATTGTAAGGATGCGAAGAAACCTAGGTCTAGAACATTTAAATCCGGTGAGTTAGCTGGCTGGTTAAAGATGCGAATGTCTAGCCCAGTTTGGCGAACCGCGAGACAAAATGCTTCATCATTTGGTTCTATATGTGTGCGTGCGTTATCTTGTTGGATCCAAATTGTCTCTCGTCTCGCTTCCCGGGGCCACTTTGCAATAATAGCTGGAAGAACCTTAGTGATAAGGTAGCTTCTACTAACATCCCTTGTTACATTGATTGGTTTGTGACTAGAGTACCCTTGTCTCTAAAATTGCTGCCTCTTTGTGCTGGTTCCTGCAACAAGGGACAGCAGAATTAAATTGGCAACCTTGGTCTAACGCAAACAAAAAAAAACATATGCATTGGTGAGTAGAAGTACACCTGTCTCACAAAGGGCCATATGCCTAGTTTGCCATCGAAGTAGCATTTCCCTTCATTATCATATCTTGGCTCAGTTACAGCACATAGGAGCATACATTTAGGAATATAATTCTTGTTATGAATTGTTCTCAACGGATCCTCTTCCTCGGGCAGCATGTAGTACTTCTTTGCTTTTTTTGTGGTGTTGAACCATTTCTCGTCAATGTGAATAATGTTTTTCATATCAATAAACTGCAATGTAACACCATCTATCATGGATACACAATATTGCAGCCGTGCCTTCTTGTTGTCATCTCGCAAATATGGCTTGAGAGTGTTGGAGTGTCAACGTAACTTGCCTTGTGTGAACCAGTGGTGCAGTGTGGATCTTGTGACACCTAGTTCATGAGCTAGAGCCCTAAGAGTGGTCCTTTTATCCAAAGGTATTGTTGCAATTCTAGACATATCAATGGCAACCTTTTTGCGACCACAATTTTTTTCCTTTTGCATGATACATCGACCGGCACACCTTCAGCAAGGCACTTCTTTGCCGTCCTCCATATGGATTGCACATAGCACCTATTAACATTAAACAAATTGGCTACTATTGTGGTGGTCCTTCTTTTCAATTTGCCATGCATGCTCCGGAGAAGTAAAGCTTCATAAATTGCTTGTCTTTCTTTGTCCGTCAAATTCTTCCTTGTAATCACCATGTTTGCATGTTCAGATTGACTGCCTGTGAGATTATTTTGATTTCAAATTCATTATGTGATTACAACTGAAACTACTACATGTTGATATGTTATTCTAACCTTGTTCAACATGTTCTGGATCATTGGACCCATCGAGCATCTCTTCCTCCAAGGGATAGTTCAGGTCGAAGGTGGCTGTTTCATCGGCGGCATTGAATGCATCAGCTAGATGTAGAAAGCAAAGAGAAATCAGAGGTGCAACATTTACATGAAGCCTCAAATCCTAAAGTTGCTACAGCTAAAAAATTTCATTCATTGCATGTACCTTGATCGCCATTATCAGTGGATCCTTGGAGCTCCTCTTCGGCGAATCTGACATGAAAATCGACAGCAGACACATCGGCGTCCTCATCTACGCAGTAGCAGTAAAAAGCAATGTAAGACAAAACCTAAATGCCATCATTAGTTCAAAAGTACTCTTAACCTTGCACATACTGTACCTTCCACCTCTTCCTGAAAATCAATGTTTGATTCAATGTTTGCTTCTGCTGTAGGTGCATTGAACCCATCCACTTTATCTACTGTATATGGAAGGGTGAGAAAACTCAGGTAAAACCCATAAGCAAAACATCCAAAGTGTATGTATGCATGAAAACTCTGTGCTATGATCCAACAAATTCTCTAACCTAATTCATATGCCACCATGTTGAGGTCAAAAGAAGGTGCTCCATAAGCATCTCCCATGGAGTGGCCTCTAGCAAGAGGTGGGTGGTCCTGGCTGTGAGGTGAACCTCCAAAAGGGTCATCTTCTTCAGCTGGAGGAAGGTTGAGGTCCACAGCCATGGAGTCGTGGATTTGCTGGAAGTGTAGAGTTCCACAGCCATGGTCCTGGCCGTGAGGTGAACCTCCAAAAGGGTCATCTTCTTCATCTTCAGCTGATGGAAGGTTGAGGTCCACAGCCATGGAGTCGTGGATTTGCTGGAAGTGTAGAGTTTTTTTGGTGCTTCTGGATGTTGTGGTCCAAAGAGGGTCTTATGTACTGCTGCTGCTGTCAGTTGGCTTTTGGGTGGTTTGAACTTCCCGCTTGCATTTTGGCGCTCGCGTGAAAAGCTGTAGTGAGTGGTGGAATATACTAGTACCTGTACTTTTTTATTTGGCCACTCATGATTGCGTTTTGTACCTCACGAATCAGCTCAGGGGCACATGCGTCATTTTACCACACTGTTATTTTTTGCTTTTGAATGCTTCAAATGCTTAGATTGTGGGACGGAGGGAGTAGTATGTGTAAAGACCTGAATGAGATTTTCTAGCACGTCCATTTGTTTGTGCGCAACATGACAACCTACTAAGGCTACCCACCGTGCATATACTCTAAATTTCTACTCTAAAAGAAATATTCTTATCTACTCAGCAAGACTCCTCCACGCTCCTGTTATTCTATAAATTCGCCCTGTATCCAACTACTCAGTAATTTAACTCCCTCTACCGTAACACTGCAGCTACAAATATTTTATTCCACGAATTTACTATAGCATGTCGTTTTCAGTTCTAAACGAACACAACAGTGCTCCTACAGTCCTCTTGTGAGTGCATGCTACTATTGTAGTGGTCAGGATGTATGAATATCTAGATGCGGAGGTCTTGAACTCTGTGGCCTTTAATGATTTGCCTCCTTCAGGATGTAGTCACCTTTCTGTGGCCTTTAATGCTTTGTCACCTTCAGGGTGTAGTCACATCTCATTGAGGATTTCAATACCATTCATGGCCAGGCAGAGGCAGAGATCATGCAGCAATTAACTTATCAAGCCAAGGCCATCAATATCCATTGCATAGCATGATCATGAACCTATGGTGTGGCCACATGCTCACAACGGCAGAGAAAATTTGAAAAGGAGTGTCTTTTGGCTCAAAAAAAAATCTGCCATGACTTAAATTGAGCAGACTGGGAAGCCAAGACATGGCTCCCACAGGCCCACTCTATTTAATCGTACCATTATGTTTTATTATTATTATTATTATTATTTTTACTAATCTCTTCTAGTTAATTACTTTAATAGTTATTAATTAAGCTAATTCAAAGGTATTTTCAGAATTGAAAATTTGGGATGTGACAATGTAAATGGTCTGGATCGCCGCAATTCTTGGTTATGAATGTGCTTGATCACTTTTATGCATCGTAGTTAATAAAGTTGTCAAAAAAGTCTTTCCTTAATTGAATGTTATTGAATGATTTTCAGATCTACTTGTTTGAAAAGATTTTCTTCACTTAGATTGGTTAGGTAAGATTAAGCTAGCTTTAAAATATTAAACAGTAAGGATCTACCAATAGTAAGCTTTTCGCAAAATGTCGAGTTAGCCCGTCCACCTATAAGCTTTCATACTCCTTGAAATTAAATTATTTTACCCTATATGGTTTAGCCGGGTCAGTCTTGCTGAGTACCTGAGTACTCAGGGGATCCCTTTATGTTGTTTTTTAGAAGTTCAACAACAACCTGCCAGAGAAGAAGACCAGAAGAACTAAGGTTGTCTATGAGTCTCACAATACTGTATAGAAAAGCCTAGATGTTCACTACTTACTTCTCCAGCCTGTGTTCTTTGAAAACTCTTAGAATTGCTTAACCTGCATTAAGTTTGTTTCTATCTATGGTTTGGAATAGTTTGTACCTTCAGTATGTATGTAAAAGTTAATATGAGTCAATGCTTTCCCGCCTCAAAAGCGATCCTAATGTTAGTTGTGATTCAGTATTCGTGGATGTTTCAGGTTGTCCGAGGACACTCGACGGACTACCGGGTTTAAATTGTTTTATGTGTGTTAGTGAATAATTACTGTTGTGAAGGTAATTAGGCGCACTTAAGCCAATTTGTGATGGGCGGTTCTGCCACAAGAGTCATTAATATAATTCTTGTGGTTGCACTGTTTTCCTGGGTGGTCGCTTAGCGAAGCGGTCCTTAATACCATGTTGCTACAAAAGCAAGGTTTTATTCAATGTTGTTTCATAGTACCATTAATCAAGTTAACTCAGCATCATCATGATATGTGTGTAAAGCAATTAGCAGAACTATATCATCACAGCCCAAGTTTTATAATCAAGGTAAAAATATGAGCAACTGGCTTGTCATCCTTAATAGGAGAGAGTCAATTAAATGCACTGCAGAAAAAGTAAAGTGACATTTATTTAATTTATAGGACAATGGTCAAGGAACCACTTGCCTTTTATCCAAAACACATGCTGCTCATAAGTCCTCAACTTGTAGTCTTGACAAGCTTGAACTCTGAGGCTCTACTCTCTGACGTCAACACTCATGTACTGCTCTCCAAGCTCTAATCTTGATCACAGGAGTTCTTGTATGGATCCTTTAAGCTCTTGCACCACTCTCGATCTATACGCGACAAGCATCAGCACGCACACACAAGAAACAGACATACAAACATACACATATAAGAACAATACACCAATCACAACAAAAGCTTTACAAAACACATACTAAAGGGCAAGGCTCATCGTTACGGTCATGACAGTGCAAGAAAGATTGAAAACAGAACTACGGTTGAAAAGATATCACTATCAGAGGATTTGCATTATCAACAACAGAGAGAGAACTAGACACTGCATTTATTCTAATTATAAATATTATTCATAGGATATTTCAGAAAATATCCTATGTTGAAAATTAATTCAAATTGTATTTGAATTTTTAAATGTTGAATAAAACCTTGTCATATTTTATTTATAATTGTTGCATAAGAATTATATCATTTAACATTTAACTATAGAAATCAAGTTATGTGACAATATCTAACCGAGTTAAATTATGTGTCATTTGAACTAATCAAGTTATTAACAAAAGAACATTGATAACGATATTAATCAGGCTGACATTGTTTTAAAAAAATATGAGGTGTAGACCTTAATTAGCTTTTAAATTGAAAAGCTATTTGAACCAAATATTAGTGAAATTAACATGAACTTAGGAAAAAAACAAGGTTTAAACCTAAGTAACTCTTATTTATAAAGCTGGTTGAATAAACATTAATAAAATTAATATTAATATTTAATTTTAGAGACATGAACATGGCAAAACATTAGCTCTAACACGCTAATGCAACTTCAATGGATTAAAACGGAGCTAGGATCAAAAAAATATGAACATTTAAGGATCAGGGGTATTTTGGCACAAAGGCACAAGCGAGAACGGTCTTCATGATGAAAGGTTATGAATTGTAGGACTATGTGATGAAAAGATTTGAATTGAGATGAAATGTGTGGCTATATGATGAAAAGGATGAAATTCGGATGAATTTCGATCAAATTCGAATGATATAGGTACAATTCAAAAGGATAAGGACTAAAACATGATTATAAAGGATATATAGGGGCTTAGATGAAAGATTGTCAAGGCATATTGGATAAGGCTTAGGATTATAGCCGAAACCTAGGGATAAATATACAAAACTACAGGGGCTAGACAAATCGAGACAACGGGCGAGCTCAGTTCGGTGGCAATGATGTCTGGCAGCGGCAGTGGAGGAAAAAGGAAGCGGCTAGGGTTAAAGGATGCTGGCCTTGAGCTTTAAAAGGAGGAGGAGTGGGGATGCAACTGGGATCCCGCGGGGCTTGGCCAGTCCGGCGAGGACGTGCTGGCAGCACTGCTGGTACTGCCTAACGGGCGGGCGAGTTCGTGCGTGAGAAGAGGAAGAAGACACTGATGAGTGGGCCCGGCACAAAAATCGAACTTTCAACTTCCACAGGTTAAATGGCACAGCTAGAAGCTAAAATCACAAAGAAGACAATGCTACAAGAAACCTCCAAAGCTGCTCAAGTTTGCACATAAAAATCAACGGAAAACAGCTAAAATTGAAACTTGAACTAATTTTTAACACAAGCAAACAGCAGTAAAAAATTTAGTAAAAATATTTTAAATTCATAATTTTGCATCTAGTATTTAAATAAAATAACAAGGGGCACAGTTGCAAAGAAGAATTTTGAGTTCCTTCACAAAGTTGAGTTTCAACAATAAACAACAAATTAATAATTTAAGAGAATGCTTATGCAATGATGCTCCTTTATGCACAAATGATATTCTTATGCTCGTGTTAGCATGTTAAATGTGTTTTTAACTTGTGGGTTGTGACAGAATACATGCTTCCACAGAAACTTGCTGGATCGTTTTGTATTCTACCATTACTCCATTAGTACGATATAATCTAGCTTCCTAGTCCTTGACGAGTTATCACACTTAACATAGTCCAACCTTCATTACCTTATATAGTTCAAGTTCTAGATTTATAGATCTTAGCCTTAGAGCTGAGAGGTTTGAAGTTCTTGACTCGATCAGAGGAGAGCATGACAAGAAATTTCTGAAAAATTACAATAAGACAATCAAAAGCATAAGGACTCTATGAAAAAAGAATTATATGTGGAATCAGGTATTGACATTTATCAACTACAAATTGCTAGACATCGACGCTCCCAAGCAGGAAACAATGTCAGTGCCTATTCCTTTTCTATTTTATAATCATATTTGCTATCTTAAGTGGTTTACAAGTTTATTGTTCGCTTTCCTCTATTTCCATTTTGGTGCAGTGATGACCGTGGGTTCTTCGTGTTTGCCCTGACTGTGGGTTTACAAGTACATCGAATATTGGGATGATAGAGTCCTACTTTTGTTGGATTAATCTGATATACCAAGCATTAGGCCGGTTCCAACGGCACCGTAAAACTCCCTGTAAAGCATATAGGGATAGTTCTAGTACCTTACGCTGTCCAATATCCAATGGCTCCCTATAAATGATCCCCGTATATATAAGGGGTGTAAAATATGCTCCCTACAATTTAATCATGTTGTTTCTTTACGATACTAATCATGTTTCAGTCTCATAACATGACAATAATACCGCATGATTTTTTTTTAAATTTTGAAAAATGATAAACAAATGATAAATAAATAAGTTAAAGTGTATACAGGAAATTCGATAAGAGGAATGGTTGGAGAGAAGAGTGGATAGAGGGAGGAAACTTTTAGAGGAAAATAGTAAAATATATTAGAAAATATATATAAAGGGAGATGTACAGAGGGAATGATTAGAGATGGTGTTAGGATAAATTATATGACTATAATACTATATTTGAAGAGAATGATTGAAGATAGTCTTAGGATAAATTACTCCATTTTAGCTTTAACGATGGGGAGAGGCTTGCAATGTAAACTTCCGAACGTTACAGCGGCTTGCAACGTAAGCTAGTTCTTTGCATATACTAGATCAGTTCCGATGGGCGATGGACTGCGAACCCCGGCAGCCATTCGGACCCCAGCACCTCATGGCAGCTAATCGCCTTGCAATGCCGGTGGCGTGGAGGACGCCGGACCCGTTGGAGTCACCGCCCTCATCCACCAGGCAAGCCGCGTCAGCGGCGGACTGGAACTAGAAAGCGCGATTCGAGGCGTACAACCGGTTGCAGACGGCGGCGGCGGATTTCGGGGAGAAGCTCCCGATCCAGGAGATCATGGCGGTGGGAGGCCATTCGGACGGGACGAGCTCACTCCTGGAGGCACTCCTTGGCTTCCGGTTCAATCTCCGCGAGGTCGAGATGGGCATCCGCCGCCCCCTGGTCCTCTGGTTCATGACCCCACCGCCCACGATCCCCGATGCCGCTTCAAGGTGAAAGTTCCTTAGCTTCCTCTCCTATCCTAGTTCCCCCCTTCTTTCTCTCTCAGATCGAGGTTAATCAGCTGACCGATGTGGGTTGCCGCCTCTGCGTGCGTGGCAGGAGGACTCGGAGGAGTATGGGAGCCCAGTGGTGGTGGCCACGGAAATCTCTGACATCATTAAGCAGCGCACGCAGTCACATCTCCAGAAGATCCAGGCCGCCGTCGCATCCCAACCCATCGTCATGAGGGCCGAGTATGCCCACTGCCCCAACCTCACCATCATTGACACCCCAGGTTTGGTTCTTAAGCTGGGTATGCACATGAGCTTGGAGCTTCTCATATCTCAATTCGAAAGGAGTGGGTTTCTACCTTTTTAGCCAGTTTTTCAGCTGTTTGATGTAATCCAGTGTCTACTGTAGCCAATGAAGGGTGAGCCAGATGCCACGCCGGAGGAGATCCTGTCGATGGTGAAGTCAATAGCGAGCCCGCCCCACCGTCTCCTCTTGTTTCTCCAGCAGAGCAGCGTCGAATGGAGATCTACGATATGGCTGGATACTATCAGAGAGATTGATCCCTCGTTCAGGTGCACGATGATCGTCGTCTTTGAGTTTGACAGCCGCCTCAAGGTATGCCTGGCTGCACAACAATCAATCATCAATTTGGTACACAAGTTCCATTAATGTCTTCACTAGGAATCACGAAATGGACTTGGCATTGTGCCTTACAAAGTTGTTCCTGGTTTTGATCATTTGAAGGAATTCAGGGAAAGGTGGGAAATTGATAGTTACTTGAGTGCCAACGGTTACCTTGGGGATAACATCCACCCTTTCTTTGTGGCTCTTCCAAACAATCGTGGAACGACCACGAATGAGGAGTTTCGGAGCCAAATCTGCCAGGTTGATATTGACGTGTTGCGCCAGTTGCAGGAAAAGGTGAAAGGTGGTTTTAACGAAGAGAAATATGCACCATACATTGGGTTTACGTGCCTCAAAAAGCACCTGGAATCTAAACTTCAAAAGAGGTACAAAGAAGCAGTTCCAGCCACCCTAGCACTGTTAGAGGAGAGATGCATGGGGGTTTCAGCGGACCTATCCAGACTGGAATCCAAACTGCAAGCAACTACTGATGTCGCTCATCTGAGGAGATCGGCAATGTTTCACGCTGCTTCTATTTGCACGCATTTGGTATGCATATGCACACAATTCCGTTTGTGTTCCAATACTTTTGCTAATTGGTGTACTAGAACTAATCAAACACTATTTTTGGTACAAAAGCATCACCTGCTTGACGGAGCAGCTGATCTAGACCCCGAGCTATGGGGTTTAACTACTGAAGAGGAACAAAAGCATAGTGGTATTGTCAGATGGCCTGGCATTACCATAGCACTAGAACCTTCCAACTTCAGTCTCAAGTTGTATGGCGGTGCTGCTTTTGAAAGAGTATTACATGAATTCCATTGTGCGGTGTACTCAATGAAGTGCCCACCATTGTCAAGGGAGAAGGTACATTTCAGATTATTAGTTGAAGATTATATAGGTAAAAAATTTTAGAAAATGTTAGCTGAAAATGTGGTATGATGTCATCAGGTTGCAAACATACTACTTGCTTGTGCTGAGAGAGGCGGGAGCAGTGGATTGACTGAGGCAGCAGCTGACATAGCACGCGCAGCTGCACGATCATTTCTTGCTCCTCTTATCGATACTGCGTGTGATAGGCTTGCCTTTGTCCTACAAAATCTATTTGAACTTGCAATGGAGTGTAGTCGGAATCATGATTGGAGATGTAAGATTTTCATTTTGATATACTGGGGTCCATCTTGCTTCTTATGTTAACAAGGGTACCATCTTACTGAAGTTGATTGTAGCCATCTTTAGCACAGTAAAAAACTAAAAAGTCCTTCGTTTCAAGAAAATATATATTCATTCCCTAACTTTCCATGGAATACTTTTTCTATTGCTGGTTTATATTATAGATCTATTTTATATATGTATGGAGTGCCTTAATTTATTAAATGTTAGCCTTTATAAGGTACATAAACAAATTTTTCTCGTTACATGCCATACCTTGTACACAATCTGCAACAACCCTTATTATTTTTACCATTTCCATGGAATCCGCCTATCTTTTGCATGCTTTTGGGAGTCATTGGAGTGCAGGATTACATGCTTCTTCCTCTTTTTTTTTTGCCTTGTAGATAATCAAAATGATGAAGATATGGATGGATATGTCGGCTTCCTTGCTGCTGTCCGGCGCTCATATTATAAGTTTGTCGAGGATTTGTCCAAGAAATGCAAGCAAACAGTGCAACATCACCTTGATTCAGTCACGAGTCCCTACTACCACTTTCCTGGGGTCACATTTTTGGACCTGTCAGACAGTGGTGGATCTGCACCGGATCTGCCAGGAGATTCGACTGGTGGTAAGAAGAAAGGCAACGGAAACTTGATTGATGGTGGGGCAAAGAAAAAGCATGCGAATATGCCTGCATATGCTAACACTAACAATAATCATCATAGCAATGCCATCCCTAGTGCTGATGATCTGGGTGCAAAGTCCGGGTCATCATACTCCAGCATACGCTCGATATCTGCTCAATATTTTGTTAAAATGCTGATCGAAAGGAATGTTCCCTCTTAGTTGAATTCTGGGTTCCTAACACCATGGTATGTACAACATATAACTATGTTTTACACATGCTTTTCTTATGTTTTACACATACTTTTCTTGTTTATACATGTTCAGTTCAATAGTTGAATATCACATGTATTCTAGAATGGAATTCCTTCTGGAATTGATTTATTGTACCATTGGGTACTAATGCCTGATTAGTCACCAGCTGTGTCACAACCCAAACTTTGTAAACATGATTAACATGTACACAAGAGCATCATGAACATCATTAGCGCATAATAAAGCATCATGTGCATGTGTTGGCATGTGTCATTTAATTTTTGTGCCATAAATTTCGTGAATTTTTTAGCCCGGGAACACCTTGATTTCGAATTCTAAACTTCAACCGTCGTTTCTTTCTTTTTTTCTCGCCCAGGCCCACCTGTCATTCTCCTTTCCTCCCCCTTCTCCCACGCGCCTCGCTCGCCCGTTGGGCAGCAGGGGCGGCGGCGCCCTCCCTCGCCGGCGCATTGGCCAGCGTGGCCGAGGCGACGAGGCACCCGTCGGTCGCTCGCTCTCCTCCTCGCCTTTTAAACCTGACGGCCCTTCACCCCAAACCCTAGCTTCCTTTCCACCCGTGTTGCCGCCACCAGAGCTTGCCGAGCTTGCCGCCGAGCTTGCCTCACCGGTGTAGCTCACCTCCTCTCGATCTGCCGCCACCAACGCACTTCCCTCGCCCGCAGCCGCGCTCCCCTTGCCCGCAGCCGCGCTTCCCTCGCTCCAGTTGCCCCAGCGCCGCTGCTTGAGCTCTGCTTGTCGCCGCCGCTCATCGCCACCACTCTTCAGCCAACCTCTCCACAATCCAAGGTGAGGAATGGGATCCCCTCGTCACAGGGATGCTCACCGTGGCCCGCTCCCTCGCCAGAATCTCGCCGTCGGCGAGATTCTGCGTGGTCAGCACCGCCGGCGCCGATTTTGACCGGCCGAGTCACTGACCCGCGGGGCCCAGTCGTCAGTGGCCGCGTGTGGTGGGGTGAAACGCGTAGATCTAGGTTTTTCCAGGGTTCTCTTTGCAAAAGCGTGTTTCCTTTTGTTTTATTTCGGCTGAAACTTGTAAAATGCATAGAAATTTGTATAGACCTCCAAAAAATATAAAACTTGTTTTGTTAGTTTCCTCTTGCTTAGATCTACTCAGAAAAAATATATTTTTGCATGTTACTGTTCCATATATTTATTTATGCTTTTATGATGAAAAAGTGTGATAAATTCTTTGATACTTGTGTCCTGCTCTAAAAATGTCAAACCAAAGTTTGTTAGACTCCTTGTCAAATGCTCTATCGAGTTGTGTAACTTGCTTATATGTTTGCCTGCTGTTTGTTAAGGTTTTAGTGTGATATCCCTTCTCTACCTGAAAACTTGTTTATTGCATAACTTTTTTTTGAAAAATGAGAAAATGGTAAAACCACTTCTGTTAGCTTTTTTTTTCATGTCTAGTATCTGCAGTAATTTGTTTTAGATTTGTTCAATAAAGTTTTCATGCCTTTTCTGAATTTACTTGTTTAGGATGGCTGAAAATTGTTATTTACATAAGTAATCCTAGAAAGATGCTTTTGCTGCAAATCCAATTTTCTTGTGTTCGTTGTGATGCTGTATGTTTGATAAAATTATTTCATGATTTATGCTTGCAGTGTAAAGGTTCATTTGTTATTTCTCGCTCTAGCTTTGTTGCTCGCGTATGCAATAGTAATCGTTGTTATCGTATCTGTTGCATTTGTGTACCATTGCATGTTATATCATTCACTCTTCATGGCATGTCATTCATGATTTAACCATAGCATCATTCTAATGCATGCATCTCATTCATGCATTATAGTGACCCAACCGTCGGATAACGAACCCATCGAGCCTGCCGAAGTCGTCGAACCCGACCCCGGAGTCGAGTTCGTTATTGAGCCAGAGGAAAACCAAGGCAAGCAGCTAAGCATGATTCCTTGCACCTATTTAATTGGTTTTAATTAGTTATCTCATTTGGGTATTTATGGGTTATGTATATTATGTTATCTATTGCATTTTTGTACCTACCTTTATGCATTGCTCTTCCTTGATTTTGCTTATCCTTATCCTTATCACTTGTAGTTAATTATTACTTAATTGACTTAGATGCTTAGTCTTGCTTAGAGTTATATTACACATGATAGGGAAGAATGGTTGAGTCCTCACATTTACCGGTTATCCTTGCTCGCACTTGTTCGGTTTTGGTCTTGTTGGTTTGGAAAAATAGTATCGTGGTCCGGGTGGAGTGGTAGGGCCTAGAGAATGAAGTCACAGGCATAATCTGCTAGGATCGTTTAAGGACCGCCCGTGGATGACCTCGGTTTTGGGCAATTTTATCGTGCTACCACATATCTGAATTAATGGAAAGGATGAGCCAATTACCTTCTAGCCTTGGTTTTTGATGCACGGTCCTAGTTACGTGGCCAAGGGTGCTATGTAGAGAGGCTTAGGGGTGTCCCCGGTGGACCTAGGTAACTCTCCGCGTAAGCTAGGTGTGATGTTCAAGAGTTGAAGCTTGTTGGGAACGGTTGACACGAGTACCCTCTTATCCAATGTGATTGGTTGGGTGAGTCGCATGGTCCTTGTGTCGTGTGGGCAAAGAAGTACACCCTGGCAAGGTTTAAATCAATTTGAATTGCCGCACTCTCGGTTATGAGCAAGCTCTTTATCCGACGAATTCTTCGTAGAAAGTTTCGGTTATGTTGGGAATGGTTAATGGTACTTTTATGGTCGTTGGTTACTCTTGCTAATAATTAATTAAAATGGGTTGGGGTGGGCAAGAATAAATAACTTTGCTAGAAGAGATAGATGATAGTGTGGAAAGCTCATGATTGCGCAATAATAACTTAACCTTAAAGCCTCATCTTGAGCCTCATGCATGATCCTTGTTTATATATATTCGCGTAAGTCTTGCGAGTACCTTTTGTACTCATGTTGCTCTCCTAAAAATAAGTTGCAGGTGAGCCAGAGATCGTTTATGGTCATTTCTATCCCGCCGATCCCGACGAATAGTTCTTGTGATCTCTATGGTACCGTTGAGCGAGACGCTCCGCTTTTGCGCGTTTAGTTTTTATCCGCTGTGTGTGGTTTCTTGGGAGAACATGACAAGACATTAAACTTTATTTTCATGTCTATTTGTTTATCACTCTTGAACCAAGACTTGTAAGGAGTTGTGAAACTTTATATTTTCAGATTTGAGTCCTCCTATGATGAATTTGTAATAATTATTGGTGGAACTCTTTTTATGCTTAAAATTTGTTCTTTATGGTTCGTTGGTGATGTATCTTTTGTGAACGGTACGTGTGCTTAATCCTGGGTATGTGGCAAGCACGTACCGGGACTACCGGATTTGATGCCATTTTAAGCGAATGTCGTGTCGGTTGCGGGAGTCTTTAGATGTGGGTTAGCACATGGCACGTCATTATGCGAACATGTGCTTGCTCTCATCTTAAGATGATGACCGGCGGTTTACTTAAAGCGGTGTCAAGTTGGGCGGTTCTCACAAGCTGTCAACTTGTTAACGTTTCTATAAAGTTCAGCACATATCCATCAAGCTACTCCTAAATGATCAGATAAGCATCAGGCACTTTCACAAGTGCTAGATATTCAAAGCGAAAATGTAGCACCGTCAATTCTGGGCCAGCAAAATAGTTGGGTTCTAATATAACTGTCTTCATCTAAAGAAAAAGTATAACCATCTGAGTTGCCAACTCAGCATTAGCTAAATGCTGCGTTAACATGCGCCACTGTAATGAATAGTTTGGTCAGTAGTAAATATGGAATGTCAGTCTATTTTCATCATAGTTGCTGGTGCATGTTGAATTATGGAGGATCGGGTTGCTAGAATTAAACGGGCATATATAATACCTATGGAGTTTCTAATATGGTTTGTCCTAATGATGCAATGCAGCCGTGAAAGGTTGTTCTTAGCACTTAGCTTCGAGCTGTTTGCTGTTAAAGATGACAAGTTCATGAACATGTTTGTGGCTCCTGGTGCTGTTGACGCAATCCAGAATGAGCGTGAATCTCTGCTAAAATGTCAAAAGACATTTGTGTCTTGTTTAAACGAGTTCAAAAACATCTCATCAACCCTGTAATGAAGACCTTGTGCTTCTTTCACAGGCATGAATGGTGGACCCGGATTTCACCTAAGCCCTGGGCTAAAATCTAAACGTACTACTACAGTCATCCAAGATTATAATGTGTGCTGCTTTTAAATGTTCTTGTCCATAATACAATGTCTATTTATGCCTCTATGCAAATCTGTATGTCCTTAGACATATTATGTTTAAGTTTGAATTCTCTACCACATCATTGAAATGCATTGAAAGTACTTGGGGATGACAAGTATGGATGTTATTAGTATTTCAGGTAAACATCTTCTTTTCCGCTTCCGTTCTCATTGGCTTGCAACCGTACTACCTTGTAACTGAAGCCATGTTGGTCCTTGGACCAACCGGTAAAATGTATTCAAGTTCCATTTGGTATACAGTGGGCTACTTATTTGGGTCACTATCACCCCCCGCCTTTGCAAAACGGTGAATTTCAAGTACTTGAAGGTGAAGTCATTTGTAATTAAATCCAATATGGGTTAGGGCCATGCAGGTGACCTCATTTGTTTGTTTATTCAAAATATGTCTATAATAAATAATGTCTATTCCCGTGCATTCACACCTGCCTCTAGTCTAATAAACATGAGCAGAAAAAAATCATTACACCCCTAGTCTGATAAACATGGCTTAAAACTCGGATGTTAACTTATTTATAACCCACATCAGTTACTCTCAAATTATGCTTCAAATTTATATGCAAACTGGTCTCATTTTTTTAAGAAATAATCATCAAAATAGTAGTACATCATGCTGGACAACAAGCTTTATCAAAGTAGTGGTCTTATGCCATAGCAGCCATGGAGAGACCAGCGCTGCATAAGATGTTATGCGAGATGAATTAGCTAGTTATTCAGATGTTAAAAAGTATGCAAACTTAACTCTATGTTTGAGCTTATGTTTTAATATTGGATTATTTCATTCGCTTTTGCATTTGCGCATCACTAGTAAGCGCACAAAGCATGTTTTTCTGTTATGGAATCACAAGTGGTATAGAATCACAGGTAAGGTTGCAAGCAGGCCTGCATGCAAGTGGAGCCGACTGAACAAGAGATTCAGTCAACAATCTTTTTTTACTAGATGAACAGGAGATGTACACGTACTAGTAAAGTACGTGTGCGTTACAACGGTTCCTACAATTATAATTAATGATACATATTTTGTTTCTCACAAAAGGGCGAGAAAAAGATGACACTGAAAATAATACATAATTTCTCAAAGAAAAAATATCTTACAAATAGCTATAGAAATCCAAATTACGACCATGCTTAGGCTCAGTTTGAATCAGCTATAAATAATAACAAGAAGATAAAAAACAAACAAGAATAGTCTAGCTTTTTAGTAGCCAACCACCTGTCTTTTTATAATCTCATAAGCTGGCTATTTCTAGCTAATAGACTTTGCACAACCAAAACAACAATCCAACAAGTTGTAAACTGAGGAATCCAAACAACCTTCAACTTTTTATTGCCTACACAACCTTTTGTATCTATAGAGCAACAGGACTTTGGCTACAGCAAGCCTCAAGGATTATCACAGTTTTTGGTCAGGTACATTCCACTGCGATTGCTTTGCGTGAAGCTCCTCAAACTACATATTGAAAGATTTAAACCTGCCAAGGAAAAAAGGCACAAAGTGTTTGAGAGTAATGTTTTTTTATTATTGCGCAGAACAACTGAAAGCAGGATGACGCCTCTAAGTGATCATCGTTCTTTGATCATAGCTCTTGAAACTCACTTCTGCTAAGGTCACCAGTGCTGCCTGCACCTTGAACGGAGAGTGTCTGAAGAATCTAAATAACAGGAGAATAGCTACAATCAAATGTAGGTCTGCATATGGATATATATAAGCAAAGAAAACATTGCCAGTGAGTATGTTGGTAGCTTCTTTTCTTTTTTGCTTCCTATGTATGACATCTTTGCCGTTTTAAATTCCTGGGGGATGGCTAAATATAACTGGGGAAGCTTCCTAGGTGTGCACGTCCTTATCTGATTGTGCCAGCTCTGTCAATCATGGAAATTCTAAAATTTATTGCACTGTTTTGTAGCATCTTGGCTCTTCACCTGAGATTTCTCCCGTCATACTTGCTTTTATATATGACTGATGGTAGTTAAGCTTGAGAGAAGCAGATGTGGTTGAAAAAGCAAAAAAGATGTAGCTTTTTGAATGTGATGGAGATGGTGATGTTACTGCTTTGTTGCCAGGGTCTAAAGCATTCAGCATCTCTGAAAATTATTTTAAAATTGCCAACCTGTATTTATACGGATGTTTTTATGTTTTTCCATGTAGGAGCTGGATCAGTCAACTTTGGGACAATGAAGTTAAGACTATTAAACCTCATGCTAAAAACTTCAGCTCCCTGATGTCTAGCCTGTAAAATAGATCTATCTTTTGAAATGTCATTTACTTTATGTTTCACATCATACAGATAACAAGTTGGATATGTGACTTGATCCTTTTTGGCTCCGTGCTGCAAAATTAAATGTCTTTGTATGACTAAACCCTAAACCCTAGGTCGAGGCCAACGGAGTGGTGTGGCCGGATTTTGCTGTTGAATGTAATTATTCATAGACATAAAACCATGGCAGTTACTAGTAATTCATAGCATTAAACCTGTGAACGTAACTAGTAACTGAAGCTCTTCATGACCATTAAGAGTGTCCAGGTTCGTTGAACCTGAGCACCCCCTGCACCTATATAAGGAGGCGCCACCCTCTCCTCCATTCCACACCCCTGAGCACTGAGGCAACTCGGCTCCTCTCTTCTCCCTCTCCAGTTCTGCTGTTGCTGCAAATTGTGTTCACATCGTATCTCCTGCGAGCACAGGACTAGCGAGAGCAGGCCTCCGAAACCTTGCACGCCTTGAGATCCTACTTGGGATAGGCGGGCAATCAGGTTTTTGGGTAACGCTTCTAGCGTGACTGCTCAAGAATTTTAAGGCTTTGCCAATTGAACGACTACTTCGTCTACATCCTAGTGGGCGTTCGCTGCTCGTCTACTTCTAGAAGGTCGTTCGTGAGACTGCACTGCATCCGTTTGTTACTGCACCGAATTCGTACGGCTACAACGACTAAGGCCAACCGAGTAGGATGACTACTCCAGTTGGTAACAGCGCAGCCAATGCCTCCGGCAACGGCCCCACTACAGGGTACACCCTGGACTTCCTCCTTTTGATATTGTTCATCCTTTTGATATTGTTCATGCTTATAATTGTGATAAATATGAATATGTGTACTTTCTATGATTTACTCATAACAGTCATGATAATATTGTTGTTTTCCATGTTTAATTTTGAAATTAAAACATACCAAATAATGCCTAAATTTCTAAAAAATTTTACCCAGTGTTACTAGCTTGCCTCGCGTCACTAGCTCCCTCCGCGCCTGCCGGCTCGTGGAGCTCCCCATCCGTGACACCTCACGAGGACAAGGGTGGCAAACAGGTAGGAGCCAATTGTTTTTAGCTTTTCATTGCACACCGGTGGGCGGGATTTGAGGGGCTTCGGCGCCCGAGCTGTTGATTGCACACCCGTTTGGCAGGGCTCCTTCAGGAGACGGTGAAGAAGCCATCCAAGGTATCCTACCAAAGAGGGCCTAGTGTCGGCAATTTTCTAATAAGCTAGGTTCCCCAGTCGTAGGATTTTTGGTTGGTGCTGTAACAGGTACTGTATCCTCTTGGAGGTTGGTTTAGACTCAATTCCTTATTTTCATCAATACAGTAATACTACCTTGGTTCTAATCTATAACTCTTATAAAGAAGCTCCCCACTACAACTCTTTAATTGCTATTTCTCTAACACCTGGTGCAGCCATGTCACCTTGATTCTTTTTAACCACCCGATCTCTAATCCAACGGCAGCAAGGCATTCAAGTCCCACTCCCTCCCTCCGCACCTACATCCAGCCAATGTTGCTCGCACACCTGCCTGCCACGCTTTCCTGGCTGCGCACCTCCCGCCGCACCTCGGCTGTGCGCCTCCCTGCCTTGCCCGCCCGTGCCACGCGCCTCCCGCTACACCTTGGCCGCGCACCTCCCGCCACGCCTGCCAGTGTCGCGTGCCCATCCTGCCTCTGTTGCTCGCACACGCGCCCGCCCGGCTCACACACCCCCGCTGCTCTCTCTCTTCCGCATGTCCTGCCTCTCTCGCTTCCACTCCTCAGCCTAGCAATTCATGTCATTCATGCTAATTAGTGGAGCCGTTCTTCTTCCTCTCTAGCTTCCATTCCTCCACCCAGCAATTCATGTCGTTCATGCTAATTAGTGGAGCCGTTCTTGGCACTAATAGCATTCATGCCTAGCAATCACTTACGTTCCCACCGCTACTCTGTTGTTTGAAGAAGAGCAGCCCCCCCTCCCCCCTCATGTACTGCGTCTGCATGACTTTGATTCAGTCCGGCGCTGCGATCTGATCAGATGTTCAAAGGTGCTTCTTCTTCTTTTTTAAATCTCTCTTGTGGATTCCATTCACTACCACTGTTTGCTTTTGTTTGCATTGACGTTAGAGCAAAGATTCAAAGCTTCTTTTTTTTAATCTTCTATGCGGATTCAGGTTTGTTTTTTTTCTTCCGAGAGGTTAGACGTAGGCGAGCTCGACGCCATCTTTGAAGATGATGTGCTGAGGCACTGGGATGAGATGGAGCAAACAAACACCAAGAAAGAGGATCAAGGCCAAAGAACCTGCCGCTGCTGTGTCACAGTGAGAAGGAAGCGCCGCCCTGCAAGGTCGTCGGAGCAGACCGTGCCGGATAAGATGAGAAGGCCTTGACTTTTGAGCTCCTGTCACAGACTCGCAGCCCTCCAAGGTCGTCGGAGCAGACCATGCCGGATGAGGTGAAAAGGCCTTGACTTTCGACCTCCTGTCGCAGACTCGCAGTACTTCTACATGTCGATCATGCAGGCGGTGCGAGAGCTCAACGTTCCCTCACCCTCCTGAAGAAGCACTGCACGGAGATGGGCATCCCCAAGTGGCCGCACCGCAAGATGAAGAGCCTGTAGGCCCTCATCAACAATGTCCAGGTGTCTTATGTCGCTACCCATAGTTTCAATTTGCAATGCTCTGCATCTGATAGAATTTTATTGACACGTAAGCTTTGTGATGCTGTTTGATGGCCACGCAGGTCCTGCAGGAGGCGGGCAAGGCGACCGAGGAGCGGTTAAGGGTGACAGTGTACGTGCAGCTCGAGAAGAAGACTAAGAGGCTCAGGCAGGCCTGCTTCAAGGCCAATTACAAGAAGAGACGGCTCTTGGCTCTTGAAGCCGTGGAGGCACCAAGAAACCACAAGTCCCGATCCAAATCATGAGTTGTCAACTTATATATGAGTACAACAATGAACTTCCACTAACCAATGCCATCCCCAAGGCAATAGAGAACATTCATTTAAAATCACCGCAGCAACGCGCGGGGTATCACCTAGTTAGATGTTTATTAGGACAAACATATATTAATTCAACATGAACTAATCTTTTGTCCCAAACGACATATATAAAGAACAGAGGGAATGGTTTTAAAAAAATGCCTAGTTAATTTTATCCGTGAAAGGATGCAATGCACGCCCATCTTCTTTGTTTGGCCGTTGCTTTCTTTCTGGCGACAATCATCAACTGACAAGCCAAAGTACTTTGTAGGCAGGAGTTAGCAATAATTATTGTAATGTGATAAATTTGATGAACGGTTGATTTATTTTTTGCTTCTAGCCAAGCAGCTGCATGATATGGCCATGGGAGGCAGCCGTATACTGGTTCAGATGTGGCAATGGGAGGCACTGCAAATTTCATGTTTGAAAGGACCTCTTTGCGATTGCTCCAGCTGATCTAATTTGCAGCTGGTAATCCCTAACTCCGGAAATTATTAGAGGTACAGTTGTACCAAACATCCCCTAAATTGCTCAATGATACTAACATTTTGTTCCAGCCCTGATGGCTATCATTTTCTCTGTTGGTTTATTGTCTAATTAGTGTCTTGTTCCCATGTAATGGCATAGGAAGTTGTGAACCACAGCATGTCCTATGATTAACTTATGCTACGACACTGAACAAATACATATCTAGCAATCGGGAGAGTTCCATACATAAATCGACTAGTTGTGATAGGCTGTACACATACAGGGTTTGAGGTGAAGCATTTTCCCATGATTAAACACCACGCACCATAATGTTACATTGGAGTGATAAAACGCATGCTTTTGATTGTTTTCAACCAAAAGGTCAAGTGCAGTCATAGTCATCTCACTTAACGAGTTGTTTTTTGTCGATCGTTGGCAGCAATGCAAAGCAATAATCTTTTTCTCCTAGACGCATGGCATGACGGTTGGACACATACATAGAGAGTTTAGTGAGAGCCCCACATCCTCAATGAAAAGTGCTGTCATGATATAGAAGGGAATTGAGCCGGGATGTGCCGGGGTTGGGACAATATCACAATAGAAAAAAATTCAATCAATTAATTAGAGGTAATTTGTGCTAGTTTGTTAATTGTATGAAATATAAGGATTAGGGTTTAGGCATGCTAGCATTCTTGGTATTTTAATAGGCAGGAAATATAAGAACATAAATCTTACTGGTCTAAGGGTATGCTTATCGATGGGTCTTGAGCCTGCTATTGCAGAATACCTGAAACACTATACAATACAGTTAACAGAAATCCAGTTTTATCAACAGGATAGTCATACCTAAGATACCTTATATCACTAAAAAATAAAAAATAAAACAAAAAACAGTTACAAAATTTCAACTTTATCAACAAGAAGATAAACTTAATAGTATCATATAGCACACAAAGCTGCTTACACTAGCATAGCATCCTTGACTGTCGATGCAAGAGGAGAAGCAACTTCAACAGTCCCAGAGTCGCAAAGTACCCAGCAAATAAGATATCTAATTATACAACAAGAAACTGCACGACTTTTGAAAATTTTCTAATGAGATTCAGTATAAGGTTGTGATAGCTCAGGATTTTAGAACACTAATTGAAATTTAATACTCTAAATTTGCAATTTGAATCGGGGTTAATTTGGGCACATACACGTGTATATGCGCGTGTCGACAGAATTTAAACTTTAATTTCAGAAACAATTCGTAACTTTCAAACCAATGAGAGAACATGCACGAAATTTAAACGGCAATTCACCCATGCTATAACGGACCAAAACAAAGTTGGAGAAAAGGGAGGAAATAAAGTTTCGCACATGGAATGATGAGTCGTTCGAATTTCAAATTCGGACTTCTCTTTTATTCACTGAAAGAAAAAGACCCAAAAAGCAAAATTTAAACCGTAGCTCAAATGAACTTTTGCCCAAAACAAAAGTTGTAGAGTTTAATACGACAAACAGTATTTGTGTTCAAAGTTTTTCAAGTTTCTACACAAAAATTTGAGAAAAATTTGAATTTTAAAGCGTATAGGGTGAATTCAAAACATACGCGATTTTGAATTTTTATTTTTCAAACGAAGATTCAAATGAAAAAGTGCCTGAAATGAAAGTTGTAGAGTTTTGAATTTTGAGTAACTTTCGTACTCAAAATTTTTCGAGTTTGAATACAAAATTTGGAGAAAATTTGAGTCAAACGCCGGTTGACCGTTTCTCTTCTCTCTCTTTCCCCCTTCTTCCCCGACACGACGTCGCGTGTCTCCTGTCTTCTGCTCCGCCCGCGCTCGGTCACGCGCGCGCCCAAGCAGACCGTCACTGTGCTTGACCGCCCCACCGTCCCGTCACCTCGCCTCGGCCACACGGGGGCCATGCGCCGCGCGCGCGGCGGCCTCGCCGCGACCCCGGTCGGCCACCACGGCCGCACGCTCGCCTTCACCTCTCTGCGTTGCCCCGGCGCCACTCCCTCCCCCTCATTTCTCTCACCGAGCACCGCTGTAACCCTCTCTCACTCACACGCCCTCGCCCAGAGCCGCTCCCCCTCGCTCCCTGCCCAGAACAGCACCGCCGCACCATCCTCGCCGCCGCGTGCTCACTACCGCCGTTCACGCGCACTCGCCTCACCCCACCCTCGTACTCGCGAGCGTACGCACGCACACACTCCGCTTGTCACAACACCCACGCCCGCAGCCCGTGCCGAGCCTCGCCAATGCCGGTGAGCTCGCGCCGCCGCTCCTCTGCTCGCCGAGCCCCGCCCCGCGGTGGAGCAGCCTCCTCCGGTCACCCCTAAGCCAGCCCAGCCCTCCAAATCGCCTCCCCACCCTTCCCTGCAGCTCCACAGCCTGAGCAAGCAACCCAGTTCGCCGGCATTGACCCCCATTGCCGGACTTCCATGCCGCCGCCGTGAACCACGGCTGCGCGCTCACTGAGCTCTACTCCACGACCCTCCTCATCCCAAACCAACCATGCCACGAGCTCCACCACCCCTCAGTCCAGCTCCCAGGCCTAGCCATTGCCCTATAACGTCGTCGGAGCACCGTCGCCGCCGTCGTGACCATTGCCGCCGCCACTGAGCTCCGTCGTCTCGCCGCTACAGTCCACCTCAGCTCACGCCGCGACCACCCAAAGGTAGATCTCGTCTTCCTGAAGCTCCCCCAGCCACTCCCCCCACGCCGCCGGCGAGCGAGCTCACTGGAATCGGCCGTGCGACGCCTCCTCTGTTTAATCCCCAGCTAGGAACCCGATTGCAAACATTAAAATCTTTCCAGGGGGTCCTCTGCAAGATTCCAGTGGCCTCTTTATAAAGTTTTATTTAAGTTTTGTTTTAAAAACAGTGAACTTCAAAAATGGATAAAAAGTTGTAGAAAAATCAGAAAAATGCAAATCCAAATGTTTTGAGTTACTAGTGAGTAGATCTACAACTTTGGTTACAAAAGGTTTTTCATTTGATCCTTAATTTTAGCTCTATATTAAATACAAGATAAATAGGTGTTTAATTAGATCTCTAGTTATAAACTTTAGCCGACCTCCATCTTTAGCCAGTAGGTTGTGCATCTAAAGGCTAGCTCTCTGTAAAAATTTGGAGCCCAGTACTGCTCTCTAACTAAGGATTTTGTTTAGCACTTGTTTTATGCCTAGTAATGGTAGATCTATTTATATCTCTGTTAATACTTCATGTCTACACTTCAAATTTTTACAGAATGTTTCTTTTGATGCATGTAGGCTACAGAAAAAGTTTGGTGATTTTTGGTTGAGCCAAACTGGTATAACTAATTAATGGATTAGATAAAAGAAGTAAATCAATAAAAATAGTTTCTGTACTAGGAGAAATCTTATATTTTTACCAGAGCCTCTAAGTAACTATCTAAGAACTCTGGTGAAATTTACCCCTTTAAATGCGGCACAACTATTTCTAGAATTTAGTTTTTCTCTATGCCTTAATAAATTGTGCTATTTTTCATGCCCTGTGTAATTATCCAATAAATCTGAAAATTTTAAAAACACTCATAATGTTCTATGGAACAGTCAAAAAAATTCAACACCAGTACTTGTGTATTTTCCTTTGTACAAAAATGACCTTGTTTCTATGATTAATAGTGTACTGAATTTTCATTTATTTTCTATGCATTATCTTGTGCTGAAATTTTTACAGTAAGCTTGTGAGTACGTTTTGCACTTAAGATAAAATTTCGATGAACAGAATCCAAGAGGAACTATATGTAATAAATACAAGCCAAAATATGGGGAAAACGAAATTAAAAGGCTTATGGTCATTAATAAAGATTTCTGGAAAAACCCATAATCAGTTATAAATTAAAACGGGTTAATTAATACTCTATAAATGATTGCCCAAGGAATTATAAATATTAATCACCTCATGAAGTATAACCCAAGTAATCAATAACAACTTAAAGCTAGATAATTAATCGGAAGGTCACATGTAATTCATGCATATTATGCATTCCATTCAGATTCGACCACCCTCGCCGATGGAGAGTACGAGCTGGTGCCAGCGTCCGAGGGAGAACCGCGTGAAGCCAGGGTGCACCTGACCGCCGCCGCCGAAGCCCCGAACCTAAAGTTCGGACGAGCAGAACACTCACCCGGCCCAAGAAGGCAAGCCCCGGAGCATAACCGCTATTTCTAACTTATGCAACTTATCTATTATTACTGCTTGTGCATTAAGTTACAGGCTTGTTTGAAACCTTAGTTGCATGATCCTAGGTACCTATGTTTGAATACTAGATGCAAGGATCGTTAGAAATGCTAAGCTTATAGGACTCCGGTAAAAGTCGAGTGAATTCCTGTCACTCGCGAGAATTATAGGAGTTGTCTGTTTACTACATGCTGCAATCATAAGATCTACGGACGGGGCCTGCTATGAAGTACGATGATTGATTTTTACTGCCCCGTCTGGTTAGCGAAATCGCTAAGGTCGCAGTGTGCGGTAGTGGTGTAACGCATTTGAACATACTAACCACATGCCGAGAATATGATAATCGGTAAGCTTAGTACCCGATTGGACCGGCAAGTGGACATACCTGCCACCCTCTTGACGTCATTTCCCATGGGCACATGGTGAGTACAGTTCCGGGCGTGAGTTTTTTACTCGAGGGGGGTGGACCTGAGCCACGACCTAGGAAGAAAGGGGAGCAGTTGTATGGGCAACTCGTCTAGGCCCCATGCGTGTGAGTTAGGTTTGCTTTGCAAGGTTAAGAAACTCGATTCGAATCGTTCGCTACTCGCGGTTAACGAGACTGCTTAATACTTCTGCCACATAGAGTAAGAAGAGGAAGATGATGATGATTAAAGATTGTTGGTTGATGAAAGATAATTGTTTTCCACCATGGTTGATAGTGGATAGTTGGTCACTTAGAATGGTTAACTGAATTAGAACCGGAAAGCTAAAACCTGAAAGCAAGGATCCACTCTTAGTCGCTTTTTGGCAAAACAAACCCCTCAATCCAGAAGCCTTGCATGTCTAGTTAGTGGGCTATGTATACCCAAAGATGGGTAAGCCTTGCTGAGTATTAGTATACTCGGCCTTGTTTGTGGCATAAATTTGAATTGCAGGTGAGATGTTCTTGGATCAGATTGCTGGTTTGACTTGGCCGTGCAAGCTTCCGCCTGGCTGGTCGGTGGATTGGGATCCATCCCCGGCAGATGATGAAGATGCAGAGTGATGCCACGTACGGGCTTCATCGTGGCATGACGTATCGTCGTTAGTTATCGTTAATTTCCGCTGCAAGACTCTGAACTATTTCAAAGACTAAACTTGTGATGTTTTAAAATTTGTGTAAGATTTTGTTATGTAACTGGTGGTAATTCGAACTCTGGGCTCGCCTTCGTGCGAGTATTTGGTATGCTTGGCTATGATCTGAAAATTACCGTAGTTAATCGGGAGGTTTTACCTGACAGACCGACCGGGATTACTCCGTTTGAAGTGCGAGTTGGTCAGGATTGCCTTAAGGCGTTGGATAGCGCACTTGAACCGGTTTAGTTCGGGTAGGGCTGCTACAGCTGGTATCAGAGCTGGTGCTAGCTCTATAGCTAGCATTCGAGCCGAAATGCATGCACCAGAGGATTCGACGACCCCAAAAACTTATTTTCTAAAAATGACCACAACGATAGTTGTTGGAATAAGGCGTTGGATCGCTAAGGAATGTGCCTAGTTCGTAAAGTCCTAGGGGAATTATGGGAAGTTAAGTGGCTATCTAACTATGGTTTATATATACTGACTTCCAGCACATTTCTTTCAGTACTTTAATTACAGTACTTACATTCTGTAACGACGCACCTACGCCAAGGTAAGATGGTAAGGATCCTCAGTCAACTGAGAGAGCTTAACCTTCCCGTCGGTGATGCGAACCGAACGCTGCCCTCAAGCAGTGGCTTACTTGAGGTACTACCAATATACTAACGATTAGTTGACTATATTGGGAGTAAAATGTACTCAGTCAACTGAGAAAGCTTGACCTTTCTGTCGGTGATACAAACCGAACGCTGCCCTCAAGCAATGACTTACTTGAGGTGCTGTCAATATAACGACTACTCGTTGATTATATTGGGAGTAAAGTAACCTGTGAGTACGTTGCTTTGGTAACGTATGAGCACTGTCCATGCAGTGTTGAACGCATGGATGCTGCTTCTATAGTGAGTGGTAATGAATGGGAACGCTTTTATGAGTGATGGCATGAAAGGTTCGAGACATATATATATTGTCATCTTCTGCAGGTACACTTACTGCGATCACGTAAACTAAGAACGGTTAGAAAACGACTAGCTTTATATATAGGGAGAGCCGTAAATTGTGCCATGCCACTGGCGCTAACCCTGTAAGTCCAAAAGCTATTTTGGCGGTTGTTTCATTTCGAGAGGACGGATAGGATCGGCATGCATCTTATCATTTTGGAAATTGAATAAAAATCAAATGGGGAAATAATCGGGAACGATAGAATGGCTTGACTAGGGTTATCGATCGTTAAGGAGTTTCTAGAATTCTATCTTATTTCTTCTGTTCACAGGTAGACAAATTTATTTGGCCTAGGAGATGACCTCTTTTGCAGAAGTGCCTGTGGAGAGTTATGCTCCACGACTGGTTTCCTAGCTCTTGGTAAAATTTCAGAATTTTTGGGGCAGTGTACCAGCAGAAACACTAGAGTTATTCACCTCTCTGTTTTTCTACCAGATTTGAGCACTTATGTTGCACGAATTTTTAGGCTATCTTAGAAAAGTTTTATGTGAAAGTTCTCAACAGTAAAGTTGTAGAAAATTTCTCCATCTAGTCACTGTTAAAATTTGAGAATTTTTGACTCAGCGGTTTGTCCCCAGTACCCATTACACTTGCTCTCTGTCCGCTTAAAACTTTAAGTGGACAGACACTGAGAACTTAAGGATTTGACCATCCTACGGTCTATTTTGGACCAAGTGTTGACTAGCAAAGTTGTGTCTAAAGACCTTAGGAATGCCCTGGTTTAATTTGAGAATTTTTGGTGTAATATTTCTTAAGTTATGCTTTTATTAGTACACTGCCCAGAATCTGTTTGGACTGTCCCTCACTCGCTTACCTTTGTTTTGTTCAGATGGCGGCTCCAGCTCTCATGGCCTTCGATGAGGATGGACGTGCACACTCTGAGTGCATTCACTGGGAGGGCTTTCCTTCCATCCTTTGGGGAGTGATGCGTGATGCGGGATATCCGAGTCCTCCGCGCTACGTGGGCGAGGAGTTCCACAAGATGGGAGTCGCGCGATGTCGCGTGCGGCTGACCCATGCTCCTCAACCCGTCCCAGCTCTATGGTCTTCTATGGAGTTGGAGGTAGTGGGGCATAGGTTACTGGACACCTGGGAGCTTGGAGCCATGAGGGCGCTCACCAGGTTTTGTTCTCTCCACCCCGAGGCGATCACCCTTGCCCCGATCGTCATCTTTCCAACAGAGCAGCCGAACGACCCCAATTGGCGCAGTCGCGTCATTCACCTTGGGTTCCTTCAGAGGCATGCCTTGGCGGAGACTATCACAATGATGGTGAGGTGCATGAATGCCCTCTACCATTGGCAGGTACTCCAGGGCAGGGCCTTGTCCCAGATCATTGGCACTGCTCAGAATGAGCACGAGATAGGCAGGGCCAAGGATGAGCAGATGGCGGACCTCAATGCCTAGATTGACTAGCTAGAGGAGCAGGTTGAGGGGCGTGACACCCTTCTGGGAGAGAGTCACGCACAGATCACACTTTTGGAGCAGCAGCTCAATGCCCTCCAGGTTCAGGTGGACAATGCACTCGACCACATCTAGCACCTCGAGGCACTGCAGGCGCCACCCGAGGCCATGGAGGAGGAGGAGGAGCCCTAGGAGATTCAGGGAGTCTCGGGACTCGACACGGTTTCTGGACTTCCGATGCCACCACCGCAGGGAGCCCACTCGCCGGTCAGGAGCGAGTCATCGGTCAACGATCTAGTTGACTTCTAGACGTTGAGACCGTAGTCTTTTGTTGTACTCCTCGATAGGGTAGCCTGACTTTTGGACATGTTGTACTAGGCTAACTACGAGTTGAGCACCTCTCTTTTGTTTCAAGTGTCACTCGCTTGTGTAAACTCTAATCGTGCGAACCAAGTCTAGAAACTTGGTGGATGGTTGTAAACATTGGCGTGCAGCCAAAACGTTTTAATGCAGTGGTTATCAAAAATTTTATCTCTGTTTTCTTGCAATTCTGGGCTGTGTGTTGAATACCAAAAATTGTCACAAATTTCGTGACCTAGGTGCCTGCAAATTTTCAGCATTATTAGACCGATGTACCAAAAGTTATGTACCGATCATTACAGCTCGGTCTGCTGAAAAACAGCCCAGACAGAACTGCAAAAACCTAATTTTTCGACCATCATAGACACGAAATTTGATCCTGAGTTGAATACCAAAGTGGTAACCCTATAAATTTTCTAATTGCTGGTGAAAGATGAGAGCATTTGGAACAACGCATTGGAAGTTATGAATTTTCTCATAACGGACTGCATTCTGTCCAAATCGTTTATCCTTATGCTTCTCCGAATTTTATTGGCCCGCCCCAAATCTTATGCGCCCGAGCATTGTATATATGTTGTGCTAACCATGGGTTTTCCATATTCCAGATGGTGGGACCAACCCAAAGCACCCTGGCTGGTTTCGGAGGTGCAAGTGGCAGCAGATCCCAGCAGCCACCCCCGCCACCGAACTTCGGGGAATTCCTGGCTGCCCAAACCGAGTTGCTTCGATAGCTCGTCCAAGGGCAACAACAGCAACACGGTGGGCACAATGTCCACCAACCCCAAGCTGCCGGCTACCAGGATTTCTTGGGCACGCAGCCGCCGCTATTCAACAAGACCGAGAAGCCCCTCAATGCCGATGCTTGGATTCGTACCATCGAGTCCAAGTCCGCTCTACTTGAGGAGCCGTGCTCGGACGCCAACAAGGCCCGCTTCGCCGCACAACAGCTCCGCGGCTCAGCTCGTCTCTGGTAGGACCACTACAAGGCCATGCTGCCGGCAGATCACGTTGTTACCTGGAACGAGTTCAAGGCTGCATTCCGGGCGCACCATATCCCGAAAGGACACATGGAGAGGAAGCTGAACGAGTTCCTGGTGCTTACCCAGGGGACTCGCACCGTCTCCCAGTACGCCCAGGTTTTCAACAACCTGTGTCAGTACTCTGGGTACCATGTGGACACGGATGCCAAGAAGCGCTGAAGAGTCCCCACAGAAGTAGAGACTAAATGTGATATAAATATCAGTCCCAGGAGGCTGATAACACATTTATTCAATAGATAGTTTAATCGTCGTATAACTCCCGTGGGAGTGGGCGTTTAAGCCACGCCAAAATAAGCAACAAAACGATAACAAAATAACACCAAGCTACGGTCCAAACGACCATCAGACCAAACTCGGGATCTAACAACGGAAATATCGTGAAGCGAATCCACACCACAAGCCACGTCGGGTGAGGACACGACCGCCTACACGACCGCCTACGTCCTCTGAAGCAACAAAACAAGGGTGAGTACAAAAGTACTCAACAAGTCCAACCTCGTCCACGGAGGGGGATATAAAGAATATGCACGAGATATAATCAAGGATATGGCTAAGATTCATTTGCAATGAAGCTAGATTTTTACACATGCAAGTGTTCATTTTGAAAAGGTTTTCAAAAAATAGTTTCTTTAGTATCTGAATTAATAAGTGGGGTTGATTCTACACAAAGGATCACAATTTTAAATGCTACCGGACTCCCCGTCCGCGATAGCGCACGTGTCGGTACCCCACGACTGGGGTATCCACTCCTACTGTGTCACGGCTAATGCATGCGTAGTTATCCGTAACTACGCTCTAAGGACCTGAGCAGCCGGACTCCTGCGGTCCGACTCCGTCTCACCAGGCCAACGGCCTCGGACCTAGTCCACCGCGCGGGAACGGGTCCGGTGACACCACGTGTCCCAGAGGTGGAAATGCTCAGGGCCTTCAGCCGTGGATTCGGACCCCGACAGTCGGGTCCGGGACCTCCACTTGTCCATTCGGACCCCCGCGAGCCCTCAGCTCAGCACTCCGCTCGGGAGGGGTCCGGAGCCGCCACGTGTCCCACAAGCGTGGGCGCGGGCGCTAGCCTTCCGCTATGGGCATGCCCGCCATGTGTCCCACAGACGTGGGCACGGGCGCTAGCCATCCGCTGGGAGCATGCCTACCACGTGTCCCACAGACACGGGCGTGGGCGCAAGCCTTCCGATGGAAGCTCCCTCACCCACCCGCATTTAATGCGGATGGTGGAGGCGTGCTCTGCCGCCACAGGGCATGGGACAACTTTGTCAGACTGCACTGTAGGTCGCGAATTATCGAGGTGGCTCGAATGACCACACAGCGGGGCGCGAGTTACCGTGGTAAAACAGTGGAGTCGCAGGCACTGCCCACGCCTCCACATTAAACACAGGCAACAGCTCGCCACTCCATCATGACACCTACGCCATCAGCGCGCAGTCTACGTAGTAGGCTCAGCCGTCTACGCCGCAACCTATCTTACAGGGTGCCGCTCCAACAAGACGGGGCGATCAAACAACGGGCGGAAGATCGATGCCGGTCTGAAGATCCACGCGGGCAAGATAGAGAATCACGGGATAAGATCTCCATCGACCGTAGTGCGTAGGGACTAGGTGGAATACTATTCCATGCTACCTTGCCGGGGCCACCTATCGGGACCTAGCAACCTTGTATGTGCCTCCCTCGGACTATTAAAGGGAGAGCACACGTAGAGCAAGGGGGACTTTTTTCCTCCTCTCCTCTCTGGACTTCTCCTCTCTCTGGACTTCTCCTCGCTCGCTCTCTCTCTCCCTCTTTTCCTTGGACTCTTATGGGCTCAAGCAATACATCACATAGTGGACGTAGGGTATTACGCTCTGGCGGCCCGAACCACTCTAAATCCTTCCGTGTTCTTGCGTTCTTACACCAGATCAGGCAAATCCTCTAGCGCCCACGAGTTCATACATCCTCAGGGTAGGGAGGGTGCATTATGCCACCCGGCTATGGTTTTCCACACCACGACAGCACGGCATAACTGCCGAACACTTTCCAAAACCAACACACACCATAAAACCTTTTCCCCAAACCCTAGTCATATGTGTCCAAACCATAACTCGCCCAATACCGTGGGCACGGGCCATTCGAATAGACTGTAACTCTGCAGAGGTTGTTTACCCACAAGTAGAATACTGCACAAGAATCACCTTAGCACTGATTCTAACAAATCCATTACCACACCTTAGCTAAGACCTGACTAGCCATTACAGGATTCACCATGGAGTTCATGACCTACCAACGAGGCCTAACCAGGACATAATTCACAAAGCTCTTATTTCGTCTCCATGATCTCCCGTTGCTCTCAGCTCTACCAATGGCCAACGGACTAGCTAGTGGGATTTATGCTAAGCCGTCGCCGCATACAACGGTCAAGTGGGTGCACTAGTTTGAATTAGGTGAGATGACACATTAACCCGGTCCTTAATTGTGACAAGATGGATATCTCCCAACATCACCCAACCACAAAGGTACGAGCTCAACCACATAGCATTTCATATAAGAAACACCCATCCATCTCATCCAAGTATTCCTTCTCTTTATTTTCCGAAACTCCCATTTTTTCCATATCAAAACACTCACACATTTCTTATTTTATTAAAAGCTTGTTATCATAATTTGTAGTGTAGTAAAGGGGTAACCAAGTCCTAAGCATTCTAGCAATGGTTAACATCTAAATAGATCATATCGTATTTAGAAGTAAACCTAGGTCATCAAGGAATGGTCATAACAATCAAGGAGTGGCTATCCAACTGGTTTCAGCAGTATAACAATGCAATTTTATAAAACAGGCCAATAGGTTGTGTCTGTAAAACTGGGATAAATATGCATCAAAGGAGGAGATTGGACTTGCCGTCTCCAAAGCTTTCCGGGAGTTCCTGCTCGTGGTACTCTCCTCTGACCTCCGGCTCACGGTACTGCCCTCCAAACTCTTCTTCCTCGATCACTCCGTCGGCTACGGCGACGATGACACACATAGCAAACAAACAAGCACATAAAATAACATGAGCTCAACTGGAGACAAGGATAATAGAAATGAAGGGAGTATGATTTTAGAGGAATTTAGGAAAAAGAATAAAGTGAAATGAAGTTTTGATGGGTGAGATATGGCTGTGTAAAGATTGGTGGTTAAATAAATTCCAAAAATAAATTAACATAATGGAAGTGTGTTTCACGGGCTCAATTGCAAGTGATGGCCTGGGCTGTTGGTTTGGGGAAGGTAGAGGAGGGTACGGGGATGTTCCGTGAAAAGGAATTGAATCAAGAAGGCTCGATGAGGGAGATCGATGGGTGGTCTATTCTTGGCAAGAACAAAGGATGATGAATTTGAAGCGAGTGATGAGCAGCGGAGGAGGGCAGCTCGGCGAGCTTGGGCTGGTGGCGGAGCTCTGCGCGGCCTCACCCATTTATAGGCGTGGAGGGCAGCGGTGGCGTCGTGCAACGACGGGCGGCCAGGACGACGACGTGTGCTGCGGCAGCTCATCATCAACATGAACAGTTGTGAGCTTGTAGTTGAGGCGACGGCAGCGTTGAGGTGGCATAGCCGGCGAGCACGGCTGCAGCGAGGTGGGGGCATGGCGTTGGACGGCACGGCATGGTGCCGGGTGCAGCACGTGGTCCCATCGCGGGGCCAGCTTGTCGCGCGTGCGTTGCGAGCGTGAGCGAGGCAGGGGGGCATGGAGGCAGTAGCAGCTCGAGCAGGGTGATGCGAGCACGGCAAGGGAAGCGTGTGAGCTTGTTGTTCGTAAAAATTTTTTTACGGATGTTACAAACCTACCCCACTTAAATTGAATCTTGTCCTCGAGATTCTACTGGTTACTGAACAGATGAGGAAACTTCTTCAGCACGTCTTCACGTTCCCACGTGGCTTCTTTCTCACTGTGCCTACTCCATTGAACTCTGCAAATCCGCACCTCAGAATTCCTTGTCCTCTTGGTGACGGTATCCAAGATTTTGATAGGAACCTCTTAGTACCTTAGATCCTTCTGTAGATCTATGGTTTCCATGGACACGTGTTCTTCTTCGGGCACCCGTAAACATTTCCTCAACTGAGAAACATGGAACACCGGGTGTATGTCTGACATTTCTTCGGGTAGTTGGATACGGTATGCCACAGCTCCAACTCACTTTAATACTTTGTACGGCCCAATATACCAAGGGGCTAACTTCCCATGGACTTGAAATCTCCGAGTTCCCCGAATTGGAGAGACTTTAAGATAGACAAAATCCCCAACTTCAAAACTCAACTCGCTTCTTCGTTTATCCGAGTAACCTTTCTGGCGAGACTGAGCGGCCTTCAACTTTTCTCTAATTTCTGCCACTTGATCTTCTACTTCTTTAATTAGATCGGGTCCTGTTAGGGTGCACTCTCCTACTTCTGACCAGATTAGAGGAGTCCTGCACTTCCTCCCATATAGAGCTTCAAATGGCGACATGCCTAAACTTGCTTGATAGCTATTATTGTACGAAAACTCTGCATAGGGTAAATTCTATCCCCACTCCTTGCCATAGGTAAGAACACATGCCCTTAACATATCCTCCATTATTTGGTTCACCCTTTCAGTTTGGCCATCGGTTTGTGGGTGATAAGCCGAACTAAAATCCAAGTTGGTTCCCATAGCTTTATGCAAGCTCTTCCAAAATTTAGAGGTGGATTGGGTCCCCCTATCCGAAATGATCTTGCTAGGAACACCATGAAGTTTCACTATGTTGTTTATATAAAGCCGGGCTAGCTTTTCTCCACCATAATTGGTCCGCACAGGTAAGTAGTGGGCGACCTTGGTGAGACGATCCACTATTACCCATATGGAGTCATTTCCTCTCTGAGTCCTCGGCAGGCCAACTACAAAGTTCATGCCGATCTCTTCCCATTTCTAGACCAGAATGGGCAATGGCTGTAGTAATCCAGCTGGCTTTTGATGCTCGTCCTTGACCCTTTGACAAGGGTCACATTGAGCTACAAACTGAGCAATATCCGCTTTCATCCCATTCCACCAATATTTCTGCCTCAAATCCATGTACATCTTAGTGGCTCCCGGGTGGATGGAATATGTTGAGTTATGAGCTTCATCCATGATAATCTGTCGAAGGTCACCTCTCTTGGGTACACAAATTCTATCCTTGTACCACAAGGTTCCCTTGTCATCTACCCTAAAATCGGGAGCTTTATTTTCTCCCATGTGTTGGCGGATTTTCATCAAGTCCTGATCTGAACCTTGGGCTTCTCTAATTTTGTTTTCTAGTGTGGGCTGAACACTTAGCTTATGACGGGAATTCTAGGGAACAATATGCACATTCAGTCGGGCCATTTCTTCTTGAAGACGGGCATCCTTAGGTCCATAAGATTTTCGGCTTAGGGCATTGGCTACTACATTAGCTTTACCGGGATGGTAGTGTATTTCCATATTGTAATTCTTGACTAATTCTAACCTCCTTCTTTGCCTTAAGTTTAAATCCGGCTGGGTGAAGATGTACTTTAAGATCTTATGGTCCGTGTAGATCACACATTTATTTCCAATCAGATAATGCCTCCAAATTTTGAGGGCATCTACTACTGCTGCAAATTCCAAGTCATGAGTTGGATAATTCTGCTCATGAGGTCTGAGTTGGTGAGAAGCATATGCTACCACTTTTCCATCTTGCATAAGGACCCACCCTAGTTCTTGGCGAGAGGCGTCACAATAGATGACGAAGTCCCTTTGAATATCCGATAAGATTAACACAGGAGTAGTGGTCAATCTTTTCTTCAATTCTTGGAAACTACGTTCGCATGCCTCTATCCAGGTGAATTTCTTATCCTTCCGGAGTAGCTCTATCATGGATCGTGCTATCTTGGAAAATCTCTCAATAAATCTCTGGTAATATCCGGCTAAACCCAGAAAGCTCCTTATCTCACTTACATTAGTTGGCTGCTGCCAGTTGGAAACTGCTTCCACTTTTTTTGGATCGACTGCTACTCCTTCTGTAGTCAATATGTGGCCAAGGAAGGCTACCTTTTTAAGCCAAAATTCACACTTGCTGAATTTGGCGTATAGCTTATGTGCCCTTAATTTTTCCAACACTATTCTCAGGTGATGCTCATGCTCTTGGGCACTATTGGAATAGATGAGTACGTCATTGATGAAAACTACGACAAACTTATCTAATTCCTCCATGAACACCTTATTCATGAGGTTCATGAAATAGGCTGGGGCATTGGTTAGCCCAAAATACATAACTGTGAACTTATATTGCCCATATCTGGTAACAAAGGATGTCTTCGGGGTGTCACTCTCCTTGATCTTTAGCTGGTGATACCCTAATCTTAGATCGATTTTGGAGAAATATTTGGCTCCCATCAGCTGGTCAAAGAGGTCATCTATCCTGGGCAGTGGATACTTGTTCTTGATGGTTACCTCATTTAAAGATCTATAGTCCACACACATCCTCATATTTCCATCCTTCTAATTCACAAAGAGAACTGGTGATCCCCACGGGGATGAGCTAGGTCGAATATATCCCTTCTTCTGTAGGTCCCTCAACTGTTCCTTCAGCTTGGCAAGCTCTGCTGCTGCCATCATGTATGGTCTCTTGGCTATGGGAGATGTTCCTGGGATAAGGTCAATTACAAATTCTATATCTCTATCTGGTGGCATTCCAGGTAGCTCATCTGGAAATACGTCCGGGTATTCATTGACCACCGGAACTCCATCTCTGACCTTAGCCTCCATGCTGAAAACCATTGGATCCGGTCCACTTCCCTTGGTTTGGCAGGTCACTTGTACCCCATCCGGGTTGGTTAGGCGTACCACTTTGTCGGCACACCCTATATGTCCATCATGCAGGCTTAACCAATCCATTCCGAGGATCACATCTATCCCCTTAGACTTTAGTACTACCAGATCTACTAGAAATTCTACCTCACTTAAATTAATCCTCACCATAGAACAACCTAGTCGACACTTGATGTCGGCCCCAGGCGTTCGGGTTAATAGGGATATCTTTAGTAGTACCGTGGGTATATTGTGCTTTTCCACAAAGCTTGATGATATGAATGAGTGTGATGCCCCAGAATCAAATAAGACTGTGGCAAGAACTGAGTGGACTAGGAACTCACCAAGCACTACGCCTTGAGCTCCTCGAGCATCTTGTGTGTTGATGTGGTTGACACGGGCTCATCCAAATAATTGTTGAGGCTGCCTCATCTGCTGGCTGTTGGGGTTGCCGGTATGATTGTTGGTGCGGAGGGGTACACGATTGGTGCCTGATAATGCTGGTCTTGGCCCGTTAACGGAGTTAGAATAGGCAGAAGCTGCTAGCTTGTCTTTGTTGTAAGGGCAGTTGGCGATGAAATGCCCGGTCTCATGGCAATTGAAGCATGCCCTGTTGGTAGTGGTGACTTGGCCGGCGCTGCTCTGCAGGGCTTTGACCATATTCTGGCTTTTGAATGGTGTAGTGGACATCTGAGAGCCAGAACCTTGGGACTGGGTTCTGTAATGCATGGGTGCTTGGGACCTAGGAACTGGAGGTGCAAAACCTCTCGTCAAGGTTAGGCCTTTTCCAGGAATCTGCGCTTGTTATCCCTTCTTTCTTCTTCCTTGGCCCTCTCAGTGAGTATGGCCTGATTCATCAAGGTGTTGAAGTCTGGGTAAATCTGGGGAGTGAGCAAGGTCTTGAGCACCGCATTCAGGCCCCTCCTGAACATGTCCTGTTTCTTGTCATCCCGGTTCACTTCTTCCGGGGCATAGCGGGCTAGCTCCATGAACTGGTATGTGTACTCTTCCACCGTCCTATTACCCTGGCGTAGCTTGCAAAACTCGTCCGCTTTGCTCTTCATGGTGGCCACAGGAATGTGATAGTGGCGAAATTCACTTACAAACTCCTCCCAAGTGATGGTGGAGGCATCCTGAGCTGCAGAGTAATAGTTTTCTCACCATGCCAAGGCAGTTCCTGTGAGCTGATGGGAGGCTAAGAGAACCTTGTCTCGGTCCTCACATCCTAACTGCTCGAGCTTTCTCTGAATGACCCGCAGCCAATCATCTGCATCCAATGGGTTGTTGGACCTGCCAAACGTGGGCGGCTTGGTCCGCAGAAACTCGGTTAGCTTGTCAATCATGCCTTGACCACGGGGCCTTGGGCGGTTGATGCTATTTGCCAGAGCATCCAGGAGAAGAGTCTGGTTGTGCATCACGTGCACCAAGTCAATGACAGGCGGAGGCGGTGCTTGCTGGGGTCCTACTTGGCTTTCCCCTCTTTCTTCCCGTTGGTTTACTTCTTCATCCTGAGGCTCTTCTTGCCTTTCCAGCCGTCTTCTGGTGTTAACGACTGGAGCCTGGCTCGGGGAAGTCTGGGTGGTACGCTTATAGGCCATCTGCAGATTTAGCGGACCTTCATGAGACTTGAATTTGGGTTTAGGGTGATATTTAAGTTATTTAGCTCGTAATTTCGAAAAGGCAGAATCCACCTCCTGCCGACAAGCACACAGACTAACAGACAACAAGCACAAACAATTTTATTTCTGCAAAAGGGGGGTACAACACTTGGGCAAGGCCAAAACACGCACTACACAACCAGAATAGAACACACACGACGGGTACAACTCTAAGCTTCGGACCCGAGCGGCTTCATCCATTGGGTATATCCTTAGCACTCTACTCGCGAAGCATGTCTTCGCCCTGAATGGAGTGGTCTTCCAGCGGGAGAATGAGCGCAACCAAGTCATCCACCGCTGAGGATGGCTCAGCGCTCTCAGAGTCCTTGTCGATAATGTCCGTATGGGGCGGGGTTGATGGTGCGTCGGGGCTCTTCCTCTTGCTGGCTCCGATGATCACGGGAATCCCATCCAAGACTAGGTTATCCTCATCCTCGCGGACTTGCATCCTTCTTCATGCCCAATGCACGAGGTGAGCCTCTTTCAACTCCATGGCGTGCTTCTCTTTGGCTTCCTTGTGGGCCTCAACGGCGATAGTCTCATTGCTTTGGGTTGCGGCGGCCCGTGCTTCAGCGGCTGCCAACTTCACTTGGAGCCTCATTACCATAACCTCTGCATCCTCGGCCCTATGGACCTACTGTTTTAGCTTTGCCTGCTGCTTGTCAAAGAGCTCGTCTAGGGTGTGGAGGTAGGATGCCATGTGGAGCACAGTGGGGTCATCCTCGTGCTGTCCGCGCCCCTCCAAAGTCCTAACCCGGGCTAGCCAAACCGGGCGGTTCTTGTTGACCGGAGGGTAGAACCTCATGGAAGTGCGACCAATGTGCCTCTCATAAATCTGGCACAAATATTGCAGGGCCTTCCGAGCTGCCACTTGGTATGTGTCTTCGAGCCTGAAGCCTGTGGCCGTCACATTCCAAGGTTGGACGTCGGGGAACCGGGTGCTGCTTCCAACGTAGATTATCATCTCGCACCGGAGGGTTCCACGGTCCTCGTACTCCCTGCTGGTGTACTCCGGGCGCTCATAGATACCAAGGCGGTCCACACAAGTGAACAGCAGCATGGGAAAGCTGGGCTCCTCCAAGCAGTGGCTGTCGACTCATCCTTCTCCGGCCATCTGCAAAGTGTCGGGGTGTAAATAATATTTGCAATAGAGCAAGGGGGAAAGAAATTTTTTATAAACTCATTATTTTGGTAAGAAGGGGCTTTTTGATCCTAATGGTCGCGTCCAATAGCCAACGACGGCTCTGGTACTACCTGAAGCGTCCCCACAGAAGTAGAGACTAAATGTGATATAAATATCAGTCCCAGGAGGCTGATAACACATTTATTCAACGGATAGTTCAGTTGTCGCATAACTCCTGTGGGAGTGGGCGTTTAAGCCACGCCAAAATAAGCAACAAAACAATAACAGAATAACACCAAGTTACGGTCCAAACGACCATCAGACCGAACTCGGGATCTAACAGCGGAAACATCGCGAAGCGAACCCACACCACAAGCCATGTCAGGTGCGGACACGACCACCTACTCGACGTTCTCGGCGACGTAATCCGGGTCTTCCTCTGAAGCAACAAAACAAGAGTGAGTACAAAAGTACTCAACAAGTCCAACCTCGTCCACGGAGGGGGATATAAAGAATATGCACGAGATATAATCAAGGATAAGGCTAAGGTTTAGGGTTTAGTGTTCATTTTGAAAAGGTTTTCAAAAAATAGTTTCTTTAGTAACCAAATTAGTAAGTGGGGTTGATTCTACACAAAGGATCACAATTTTAAATGCTACCGAACTCTCCGTCCGCGGTAGCGCATGGCACAACTGCCGGACACTTTCCAAAACCAACACACACCGTAAAACCTTTTCCCCAAACCCTAGTCATATGTGTCCAAACCGTAACACGCCCAATACCGTGGGCACGGGCCATTCGAATAAACTGTAACTCTACAGAGGTTGTCTACCCACAAGTAGAATATCGCACAAGAATCACCTTAGCACGGATTATAACAAAGCCATTACCACACCTTAGCTAAGACCCGACTAGCCATTATGGGATTCACCATGGGGTTCATGACCTACCAACAAGGCCTAACCAGGACATAATTCACAAAGCTCTTATTCCGTCTCCATGATCTCCCATTGCTCTCAGCTCTACCAATGGCCAACGGACTAGCTAGTGGGATTTATGCTAAGCCGTCGCCGCATACAACGGTCAAGTGGGTGCAATAGTTTGAATTAGGTGAGATGACACATTAACCCGGTCCTTAATTGTGACAAGATGGATGTCTCCCAACATCACCCAACCACAAAGGTACGAGCTCAACCACACGGCATTTCATATAAGAAACACCCATCCATCTCATCCAAGTATTCCTTCTCTTTATTTTCCGAAACTACCATTTTTTCCATTTCAAAAAACTCACACATTTATTCTTTTATTAAAAGCTTTTTATCATAATTTGTAGTGTAGTAAAGGGGTAACCAAGTCCTAAGCATTCTAGCAATGGTTAACATCTAAATAGATCATATCGTATTTAGAAGTAAACCTAGGTCATCAAGGAATGGTCATAACAATCAAGGAGTGGCTATCCAACTGGTTTCAGCAGTATAACAATGCAATTTTATAAAACAGGCCAATAGGTTGTGTCAGTAAAACTGGGATAAATATGCATCAAAGGAGGAGATTGGACTTGCCGTCTCCAAAGCTTTCCGGGAGTTCCTGCTCGTGGTACTCTCCTCTGACCTCCGGCTCACGGTACTGCCCTCCAAACTCTTCTTCCTCGATCACTCCGTCGGCTACGGCGACGATGACACACATAGCAAACAAACAAGCACATAAAATAACATGAGCTCAACTGGAGACAAGGATAATAGAAATGAAGGGAGTATGATTTTAGAGGAATTTAGGAAAAAGAATAAAGTGAAATGAAGTTTTGATGGGTGAGATATGGCTGTGTAAAGATTGGTGGTTAAATAAATTCCAAAAATAAATTAACATAATGGAAGTGTGTTTCACGGGCTCAATTGCAAGTGATGGCCTGGGCTGTTGGTTTGGGGAAGGTAGAGGAGGGTACGGGGATGTTCACCTGAAAAAGAATTGAATCAAGAAGGCTCGATGAGGGAGATCGATGGGTGGTCTATTCTTGGCAAGAACAAAGGATGATGAATTTGAAGCGAGGGATGAGCAGCGGAGCGGGGTGGCTCGGCGAGCTTGGGCTGGTGGCGGAGCTCTGCGCAGCCTCGCCCATTTATAGGCGGGGAGGGCAGCGGTGACATCTTGCAAGGACGGGCGGCTAGGACGACGGCGTGTGCTACGGCAGCTTGTCGTCAACACGAACAGTGGTGAGCTTGTAGCTGAGGCGACGGCAGCGTTGAGGGCGCGAGCATCGAGGCAGCAAAGCCGGTGAGCGTAGCTGCAGCGAGGTGGGGGCACGGTGTTGGACGGCATGGCGTGGTGCTGGGTGCAGCGTGCGGTCCCATCGCGGGGCCAGCTTGTCACGCGTGCGTTGCGAGCGCGAGCGAGGCAGGGGGCAAGCCATAGGGGCGTGGAGGCAACAGCAGCTCGAGCAGGGTGATGCGAACACCGCAAGGGAAGCGTGCGAGCTTGTTGTTCGTAAAATTTTTTTTACGGATGTTACAAGCTCGATCGCTTCCATTGAGGCCTCAGCACCAAGCTCAAGGAGAGGCTAAATCCCATCAGGGTGGATTCGTTCAACGAGCTCATTAATCTGGCCATCACTTAGGAAGACTGCATCCTGGCACATCGAGCGGAGAAGAAGAGGAAAGCACCGTCCGGACCCTCGACTGTCCCACCACCGAGGTACCGCCTAGTGCCGGGCGCCGCTCCACAGCCTCCAAGAGTCCCTCCACAAGGATGACTGGTTTTCAGGCCGCCTCAGTAGTAGGGAACCTTTCGCTATCCGGCTCAGCAGCCAAATGGACCAAGGCCGAACGCTCCCCCACCACTTCGTCCAAGCCCGGCAAACCGGTGCTTCAATAGTGGGAGTTCTGCCCATTTTGCCAGGGAATGCCCCCAGTTGAAGCCGCCCAACCTGGGTCAAGGTTCGAGCCAGAACAACCGGAACAAGGGCAAGAGGCAGGTCGTGCAAGTTCGGTAGGGGAGGATTAACTTCACCACTCTGTTGGATCTTCCTGAAGGCGCTCCAGTAATGGCGGGTACATTTTCTATACACCACAAGCCTGCAGTTATTTTATTTGATTCTGGAGCATCACATAGCTTTATTAGTGCAAAATTTGGCGCAAAAGTGGGTTTGGCCTTTTGTCATACAAAGGGTTCATATGTGATATCCTTACCGAGGTAACATATTCACGGGGTATTTACTCCCAATATAATCAACGAGTAGTCGTTATATTGACAGCACCTCAAGTAAGCCACTGCTTGAGGGCAGCGTTCAGTTCGTATCACCGACAAGAAGGTCAAGCTCTCTCAGTTGACTGAGCACGTTTTACTCCCAATATAGTCAACAAATCGTTGGTATATTGGTAGTACCTCAAGTAAGCCACTGCTTGAGGGCAGCATTCGGTTCGCATCACCGACAGGAAGGTCAAGCTCTCTCAGTTGACTGAGGATCCTTACCATCTTACCTTTATCGTAGGTGCGTCGTTACAGAATATAAGTGCTGCAATTAAAGTACTGAAAGAAATGTGCTGGAAGTTAGTATATATAAACCATAGTTAGATAGCCACCTAATTTCCCATAATTTCCTCTAGGGCTTTACGAACTAGGCACATTCCTTAGCGATCCAACGCATTTTCCAAATACTATTGTTGTGGTCATTTTTAGAAAACAAGTTCTTCGGGGTCGTCGTATCCTCTGTTGCATGCTTATCGGTTCTGGTACCTACTACAATAGCTGGTACCGAACTTCGGCTCTGATGCCAGCTGTAGCAGCCCTACCCGAATTAATCTGGCTCAAGTGCGCTAACCATCACCCTAAGGCGATCCCGGCCAACTCGAACTTCAAAGGGAGTAATCCTGGTCGGTCTGTCGGATATAACCTCCCGATAGAGCTATGGTAAATTTTCGGATCGTAACAAAGCATACCAAATACTCGCACGAAGGCGAGCCCAGAGTACGACATACCACCAATTACATTACAAAGTCTTCACGAATTTAGAACATCACAGGTTTAGTCTTCGAAAATAGTTCAGAGTCTTGCAGTGAAAAATAAACGATAACTAACAGCGATACGCAATGTCACGATGAAGCCCGTACGTGACATCACTCTTCATCTTCATCATTTGCCGGGGACGGATCCCAATCCACCGACAAGCCAGGCAGAAGCTTACACGGCCAAGTCAAGCTAGCAATCTGATCCATGAATATCTCACCTGAAATTCAAATTTAGCCACAAGCAAGGCTGAGTATACTAATACTCAGCAAGGCTTACTCGACGATGGGTATACTTAGCCCACTATCTAGACATGCGAGGCTTTTGGCTTGAGGGTTTTGTTTTGCTGAAAAGCTACTAATAGTAGTTCCTTACTTTCAGGTTTTAGCTTTCCGATTCAAGTTCAATTAACCATTCTATGTGAGCAACTAACCACTAGCAAACATGGTGGAAACAATTATCTTTCTTCATCCAACAAGTTTTCATCATCATCATCTTCCTCTTCTTACTCTATGTGGTAGAAGTATTAAGCAGTCTCATTAACCGCGAGAAGCGAACGATTCAAATCGAGTTTCTTAACCTTGCAAGGCAAACCTAACTCACACGCAAGGGGCCCAGACGAGTTACCCATACAACTCCTCCCCTACCTTCCCGGGTCGTGGATCAGGACCACCCCCCTCGAGTACACAACTCGCGCCCGGAACTGTACTCACCATGTGCCCATGGAAAACAACATCAAGAGGGTGGGAGGTATGTCCACTTGCCGGTCCAATCGGGTAATAAGCTTACCGATTACCATATTCTCGGCATGTGGCTAGTACGTTCAAACGCTTAACCACCACTACCACACACTATGACCTTAGCAATTTCGCTAAATAGACGGGGTAAAAACCATTGACCATCATAGTTCATATCAGGCCCCGTCTGTAGACCTTATGATTGCAGCGTGTAGTAAACAAACAACTCCTATAATTCTCGCGAGTGACAAGGAATCACTCGACTTTTATCGGAGTCCTTTAAGCATAGCATTTCTAATGATCCTTCCATCTAGTATTCAAACATAGGTACCTAGGATCATGCAACTATGGTTTCAAATAAAACCTATGAATTTAATGCACAAAATAGTAATAGTAAATAAGTTGCAAAAGTTAAAAGTAATCGGTTATGCTCCAGGGCTTGCCTTCTTGGGCAGGGTGAGTGTTCTGCTCGTCCGAACTTTGGTTCGGGGCTTCGGCAGCTTCCGTCAGGTGTACTCTAGCTTCACGCAGCTCACCCTCGGACTCGGGCACCAGCTCGTATGTCCCGTCGGCGAGAGTGGTCGTATCTGTAGCAGCCCTACCCGAATTAATCCGGATTAAGTGCGCTATCTGTCGCCTTAGGGAGAACCTGGCCAACTCGCACTTAAATAGAATAACCCTGGTCGGTCTGTCGGGTAAAACCTCCCGATTAACTACGGTAAATTAGGATCAGAGCCAAGCATACCAAATACTCGCACGACGGCGAGCCTAGAGTACGACATACCACCAGTTACATAACATAGTCTTACACAAATCTTGAAAACATCACAAGTTCAGTTTTGAAATAGTTCAGAGTCTTGCAGCGGAAATATAACATGAGACTAACGATGATACATAATGTCACGATGAAGGCCGTACGTGACATTACTCTGCACCTTCATCTTCCACTGGGGATGGATCCCAATCCACTGACCAGCCAGACGGAAGCTTGCACGGCCAAGTCAAACCAGCAATCCCAATCCAGGAGGGGTTTGTTTTGCCAAAAAGCAACTAAGAGTGAGTCCTTGCTTTCAGGTTTTAGCTTTCCGGTTCCAGTTCGATTAACCATTCTATGTGAGCAACAATTCGCTAACAACCATGGTGGAAAACAATTATCTTTTATCAACCAACCATCTTTACTCATCATCATCTTCCTCTTCTTACTCTATGTGGTAGAAGTATTGAGCAGTCTCATTAACCACGAGAAGCGGATGATTCTAATCGAGTTTCTTAACCTTGCAAGGCAAACCTAACTCACACGCATAGGGCCTAGACGAGTTGCCCATACAACTGCTCCCCTTTCTTCCTGGATAGGTCCACCTCCCTCGAGTACAGAACTCGCGCTCGGAACTATACTCACCATGTGCCCATGGAAAACGACGTCAAGAGGGTGGTTGGTATCTCCACTTGCCAGTCCAATCGGGTACTAAGCTTACCGATTACTATATTCTCGGCATGTGGCTAGTACGTTCAAACGCTTAACCACCACTGCCACACACTGCGACCTTAGCAATTTCGCTAAACAGACGGGGCAATAAACATCAACCATCATATTTCATATCAGGCCCCATCCGTAGACCTTATGATTGCAGCGTGTAGTAAACAGACAACTCCTATAATTCTCGCGAGTGACAGAAAATCACTCGACTTTTACCGGAGTCCTATAAGCTTAGCATTTCTAACGATCCTTGCATCTAGTACTCAAACATAGGTACCTAGGATCATGCAACTAAGGTTTCAAACAAACCTATAACTTAATGCACAAGTAATAATAATAAATAGTTGCATAAGTTAGAAATAGTGGTTATACTCCGGGGCTTGCCTTCTTGGGCTGGGTGAGAGCTCGGATCGTCCGAATTCTAGTTTGGGGCTTTGGCGGCATCGATCAGGTTCACCCTGGCTTCTTCACGCGGTTCCTCCTCGGACGGAGGCACCAGCTCATATTCTCCGTCAGCGAGGGTGGTCGAGTCTAAATGAAATGCATAGTATGCGTGAATTAAAAGGTGACCTTCCGATTAATTATCTCGAGTTAAGTTGGTTTTAAATATTTGGTTTACCCCTCACGAGGTGATATGTTTTCTTTTATAATTTCTTGGGCAATCATTTATAGAGTATTAATTAACCTGAATTAATTTATAACTGATGATGGTTTTCCAGAAATCTTTATTAATAAACAAAGGTCTTTTTAATTTCGTTTTCTCTACAATTTGGCTTGGATTTATTACATATAGTTCCTCTCAGATTCTGTTCGTGAAAATTTTATCCTAAGTGTAAAATGTTCTCACTAGTCTACTGTAAAAATTTCAGCACAGTTTACTGCACAGGGAATAAATGAAAAATCAGCAAGCATTTAAATATGTAAACAAGACCATTTTTACACAGAGACAAATACACAAGCACTAGGGTTGAAAATTTTACTGAGTTCTCCTTACCACATTATGAGTGTCCTGTAAAATTTTCAGATTTATTGGATGAATTCACAAGGCATGAAAAATAACACAAATTATTAAGGCATAAAGCAATACTAATTTCTAGCCTCATTTATACTACACTTCAAGGGTTCAAATTTTCCCAGCATGATTATTTAGTTTCTTAGAGGCTCTGGTAAAAATATGAGATTTTTTCTAGCAAAGAAACTATTTTTCTTGATTTAGTGCTTTTAACTAAGCCATTAATTAGTTCACGGCCGGCGCAGATGACGGGCGCCACGCGGCGGCGGCGAGCTGCGCGCGCGCGACGTCGCGTCGCTGGGAAGAAGGGGGAGGAGAGAGAAGAGAGAAGGGTAAAGTGGTCAACCAATGTTTGACTCAATTTTTCTCCAAATTTTGTATTCAAACTCGAAAATTTTTGAAGACGAAAGTTGTTCAAAATTCAAAACTCTACAACTTTCGTTTCAGGCACTTTTTCATTTGAGGCTCCGTTTGAAAGTTAAAAATTCAAATTTGCATATAGTTTGAATTCACACTATACGTTTCAAAATCTAAATTTTTTTCAAAATTTTGTGTGGCAACCTGAAAAATTTTGAACACAAACATTGTTTTCCATATTAACTCTACAACTTTTGTTTTGGGCAAAAGTTCATTTGAGCTACGGTTTAAATTTTCCTTTTTGGGGCTTTTTCTTTCAGTGAATAAAAGAGGAGTTTGAATTCAAAATTCGAACGACTTGTCATTTCATGTGTGACACTTTATTTTCTCCCTTAGCTTTAACTAGGTTTTGGTTTATCATAACATGGATGAGTTGTCATTCAAAATTTGTGTGTGTTCTCTCATTGGTTTGAAAGTTACGAATTGTTTCTGAATTAAGGTTTAAATTTTGTTGCCCCGCGTATTTACACGTGTAGGTAACCAAAGTAAACCCAATTCAATTTGCTAATTCGAAGGATTTAGTCTTAATAAATGTTTTAAAAACCTGGGCTACCACAGTATCTAAATGAAATGCAAAAGTGCGCGTGAATTAGAGGTGACCTTCTTATTAATTATTTTGTGTTAAGCTATTATTTGGCACTTGGGTTATACTTTATGAAGTAATACATTTATAATTTCTTGGGCAATCATTTATAGAGTATTAATTAACCTAAAACAGTTTATAAATGATTATGGGTTTTTTCAGAAATCCTTATTAATAAACATAAGTATTTTAAATTTGATTTCTCCATATTTGACATGTCTTTTAATAAATATAGCTCCTCTCAGATTCTGTTCATGAAAATTTTATCTTAAGTGTAAAAAATACTCAGTAACCTACTGTAAAATTTTTAGCACAAATTAACACATATAATATAAATAAAAAATCAGTAAACATTTAATTAAAGAAAAAAGATCATTTTTGTACAGAGAAAATTACACAAGTACTGGAATTGAAAATTTTACTACATGTTCCACAATACATTAAGAGCGTTCTGTAAATTTTTCAGATTTAAAGGACCAATATACAGGTTATGAAAAAATAGCACAACTTATTAAGGCATAAAGCAAAACTAAATCTTATAAAATGTTATACTATGTTTCAAGGGTTCAAACTTTACCAACATGCTTAAATAACTACTTAGAGGCGCTGGTAAAAATATTAGATTTTTCCTAGCATAGAAACTATTTTTCTTGATTTAGTGTTTTTATCTATCCCATTAATCAGTTGGTCCAGTTAGGTTGAACCAAAAATCACCAAAATTTTTCTATAGCCTACATGCATCAAAAGAAATACGCAGTAAAAACGTTAGGTCTAGAAGTGAAGTATTAACAGAGATATAAATAGATCCACCAATATTAGGCATAAATAAAGGGCTAAATAAAACCTATAGCTAGAGAGTAGTACTGGTCCTCAACATTTTACAGAGGGCTAAACTTTAGATGTGTAACCCACTAGTAAAAGGTGGTGGTCAGCCAAAGTCTAGAACTAGAGATCTAATTAAACACCTATTTAACTTATATTTAATCTAGAGCAAAATCCAGTGAGCAAAAGAAAAACTTTCTGTAACAAAAGCTGTAGATCTACACACTATGAACTCAAAACATTTGGATTTTCATTTTTTAATTTTTATACGAAATTTTATCTATTTTTGAAGTTTACTATTTTAAAACAAAACTTAAATAAAACTTTATGAATAGGCCCCTGGAATCTTGCAGAGGACCCCCTGAAAAAGTTGAAATCTTTGCAAATCGGTCCCTCACAGCGCGACGAACAGAGGGGACGGCGGTGACGGCAATTCCCAGCGAGGGAGGGCTCACCGGCGGTGGGGATCTAGCCAAAAAGCATTAGGGCTTCGAGAGCTACCTCTGGGTGGTCGAGACGCGGGCAGGGATGGCCTGTAGCGGCGGGTCGACGGAGCATAGGGGCGGCGGCGATGGCGCTGCGATGGCGCTGCGATGGCGAGTTTCCGGGGCAATGGCCGGGTCTGGGAGTTGGGCTAGGGTGTGGTGGAGCTCGTGGAGGGGTTGAATCGAGATGAGGAGGGGCGTGGGTGAGGGTGCAGCGAGCGCACAGCGGCGGTTCATGGCAGTGGCGAGAAAGTCCGGCGCTGGGGCTTAATTCTGGCGAGGTGGGTTGGTAAGTCAATCTGTGAAGCTGCAGGGAGGTGCGCGGAGTTGGATTTGAGGGTTGAACGGGCTCAGGGGCGGTCAGAGGGAGTGGCTCCGCGGTGAGGGGAAGCTCGGCGTTCAGGGAGGCGGTGGCGTGAGCTCGCCGGTGGTGGCAGGACTCGGCACGGGCTGCGGGCGTGCTGAGCGGGAGAGGGAGCGAAGTGAGCGTGTGTGCGCATGAGTGTGGGTGGGAAGTGAGGAATGAGTGCGTGGGGTGAATGCGCGGGCGGGCGACGAAGGCGCGGCGGCGAGGCGAGCGGCGGCGCTGTTCTGGGCAGGGGGCTCGGCGCGGCACTAGGCGAGGGTAATGGGAGGTGTGGGAGGCGAGAACGAGCTCGGGCGGAGGAAATAGAGGAGGGAGCGAGGTCGGGGCGCTCTGCATGAGAAGGAGGCGCGGCGGCGACGGCAATGGCCGACATGGCCACGGCGAGGCCGCCGGGGTGCTGCGCATGGCGCCCGCGTGGAGCGGCGATGTGACAGGGCTGAGCGCGCGGTCGGGCGCCGACGGAGGTGAGCTGGCGTGCGCGCGGGGGCGCGCAGGCTCTACCAGCCACGCGGCCGGCGAGCTCTACAGCTCGCCTGCGTCGCGGCGACGCCGGCGTGCACAGTGAGAGGGAAAAGTGAGGGAGGAGAGAGAAGAAAGAGAGAAGTTTGACTTTATTTTTCTCCTAAGTTTGTATTCAAACTCAAAAAATTTTGAATACAAAAGTTGTTCAAAATTCAAAACTCTATAACTTTTGTTATAGCCACTTTTTCATTTGAAGCTTCTTTTGAAAGTTAAAAATTCAAACTTGTGTATGTTTGAATTCACCCTATACGCTTTGTATTTCAAAATTTTCCCAAAATTTTGTGTGGTAACTTAAAAAACTTTGAACACGAACATTGTTTGTCACATTAAACTCTGCAACTTTTGTTTTGGGCAAAAGTTCATTTGAGCTACGGTTTGAAATTTGTTTTTCGGACCTATTTGTTTCAGAGAATAAAAGAGACGTTCGAATTCAGGATTCGAACAACTCGTCATTTCATGTGCAAAACTTCATTTCCTCCCTAGGACTTCAATTAGGCTTTGGTTCATTATAACATGGGTGAGATGCCATTTCGATTTGGTGCGTGTTCTCTCATCGGTTTAAAAGTTATGAATAGTTCTGATTTAATTTATAAATTCTATCGACACGCACATATACACGTGTATGTGCCCAATTTATTCCCAATTCAAGTTGCAAATTGAGAGGATTAATTCTTGATTAGTGTTTTAAAATCCTGGACTATCACAGTCTCATTCACAGATTTAAAATCCTGGACTATCACAGTCTCATTCACAGATTAGTGACATCATGACTGCGTGCATTATTATGCATAATATGGTAGTCGAGGATGAGAGAGGTTTGTGTCACACCCGGTTTTAAGAACAAAATTGAATGCATAATTATATGTATGTCAGGATCAAGTTTCATACATATAGAGACTTCATAAGTGAATAATCAGTAACAGTATCACGAAAAGACAACTAAAAGACTATAAAGATTATCAGAGATTTACAGCTTATCTTGGAAATGCAGACTCCAATCTTCACAGGCAATCGATCGGGGATTGCGTCCACCTAGAACTCAGCATCATCTTCAAAAGACTTCTGTTACCACCAGTAATTGGTCGATCAAGAAATGGGCCAAAAGTGTTTAATGGGCCAGTACAGGCCGTCCAAGGGAGAGACGGTTGCAGCCTATGGAAAGAGCCGATAGGCTCTATCTTTAGAAATAGAGATAGATTAGATTCGAATCATTTAAAATAGAGTTTGTTTTAGATGTAGCATTCAAGTCTACGGACAACTAAGAAGTACATGGAATCACCGCGCACCACCTGAGCCTTTTGGTCAGCCGACGATGACTACACCCGGAGACAGAGAGTCTGAACTAGATAGACGGGAGGGTTTCATCTCTAAATGAAAGAGGCAACCTAAGGAAGCGCTCATACTCTAATATCCCTATCCCGACTTCATGGTGGGTGTAGTACAAGGGGTCGCTCATACCCTGAAGAGAAGAACCAGCCAAGAGGCCGGCAAAGGAAGAAACGATTTACTCATGGGTTTTCCTGGACATTGCCTATTATCTCCTTGGATACATCTACAAGAAGGAAGAGCTGGAAGGTTGGAGAGAAATTCGGAAGACTCCATGGCATGGTGTGATATTGATGAACCTTGGCGCTCTATTTATGCTCGGGGGGCAGGGCGTCCCGACAACATTTCAAGTTTGCAAGGATGGTCAAAGGTTCATTGTTCAGTGGTAAGATGGAAGCTAGGCTACAACCTTTTCAAAGTTCTAGGCAAATGGTTAGTAAAGAAATAATATTACATCTGGTTTGAGGTACATAATTGTTTGCTTATGGATTACTAGGGACCTAGGAAATCAGTTTTCGCCTTAATGGCTGTTAAGCGAATGTTATCGGCTTCCTTCAAAACAGCTATATCTTCTGCGTTGGTTCCTGGCAATATCTGCTGAACGAGAAGTTTCAGATCAGTGACTTCCTTTTTCACGGCCTCGATTTCTCCTTGAACTTCCTGATTGATTTGGGTAATGCCGGTCTCCACTTGGCAGATCTCTTCAATTTGTTTGGCCAAAGAATCCTTCTTTACTTTGAGTTCCTGGAGCTTTACAGAAGAAGCCGAAATATCTCTTTTGCATCTAGATCGAGCTGCTTTCCATTGATTCAATTTCTTGCAGCGATATGCTATCTCAACTTTCTGTGACGGAACCGCCAAATTAAAACTCTAATTAAGCGTAATGGCCGTCATTTGAACACATTGGGCTCATTAGCTTAACGGCTTAATTTGACGATCCTTTCTCAACCCACGTCCCGATCGAAACATCACCGATAGTCCCACGCGAAGGTGGGCGTAGATGGTACAAGCACGACACATAATTGAAAAATACAACAAATATACATAGGGCTTTACCTTAAGTTTTACAAACCAAGTTTGAATAAATACATAATTTACAACTTTGCATTACTGAGATCCGGGTTCAACTAGAGGAAAGCGGGCCTACAACTACCAAAAGTGTGCCCTAGGGAGATCCCTAACTAAACATCTGGCTCCACAACCTCCCATCCCTCTGCATCCCGGCGGATGAATTTGGCGCAGTAGGGACAGAAGTCTACGTCTGTGTGTCATGAAATAATTGTGGCAACAAACCCTGAGTATACTAATACTCAGCAAGGCTTACGCGACCAGTGGGTATAACTTAGCCCATGTATCTAGACATGCAAGGCTTTTGGCTGGTGGTTAGCTTGCAGAAAATAGTGACTAAAGTAATTCCTCACTTTCCTTATTTTAGCCCAAGTTCTATATAAATTAACATAGCCTAATATTTGCATAACTAAATCTAGAGCAAACAAGTGGAGCAATAAATAATAATTCATATGTTCGTTAACATAAGTACAACCATCATTCCATCACAACACTACGCTGCGACGCAGTGACCAAGGTGCTCATATCCGAGAGCGACTGACGGCGAATCGATTCGATTTAACCTTGCAAGGTGGACCCAACCAACACGGCACGTAAAAGCCCCGTCGGACCACACGCACCAATCCTTCCCCTCCCCGCCTCGAACTACAGAACCACCCCACCTACATATAGTCAGCCGAGCTCAACGTGAGACCACCAAAAGTAAACATATGCATCCCGTTTCTCCGAGAGTACTCGACTCGCCCTACGGGGTGGTGATGCAGTTCTGTACTTTCGAAGTGAGGCAGTACTAGGCTTACCGGTTTCGACTACCTCCTACTCCCGGCATGCGGTTAGTACAGTTCAAACATGATCAGCAGAGCCAACAACGGCTCGGTCCTTAACCGACACAGGCGGCACTACACTTCTCCCGCCCGGTCTCAGATTCTATTCTTTCTTTCATCCCAAGACTTTCATCCAAAATTTAGTAACTCATAACTGGAAACATAAAACTATCCTATATCTCGCGAGTAACCAAGGATTACTCGACTTCTACCGAACCCTATCTAGCATAGCATTGCTAACGTCCTATACATACTAGTACAACTCAAGGACACTTAGGGTTCATGCAACTAGGGTTTCAAACAACTCCTACATGTAATGCATAAGTAATAAATACATATATAGGTGTCATAATTTAAATTAATAGGTTGTGCACCGGGGCTAGCCTTCGGGCTGCTGCACCGAACTGGGGTCAGACGGGCCTTGGGCCGGGTGCTCACACCCCTCCTCCTGGACTTGCGCCGGCTGCTCCTGCGGTGCCGCAATCACCTCAAATACGGCGCCTTCAGCTGCGGATGCTACATGTATGCATATGAAATAAATGAGTGCAGCTCAATAATGTACTACTCTACTTCAACTGGAATACCCTACGGACTGTCCGCGCCCAAGTGGCGGCCCGTCCGCTGTACCATTCTACCGACCCACCAGAGACAACAACGTCTCTGGAACAATTTCTAATCCTTCCTGCGGACTGTCCGACCCCCCTTGGCGGACCGTCCGACACCCCTTGGCAGACCGTCCGCATTTCACGTATTCAATCCACCAGAGACGGCAACGTCTCTGGACAAAATCCTAAACTCTACCGTAGACTGTCCGCGCCCAAGTGGCGGACCATCCGCCGTTCAATCCTGCGAACCCCCACTAGAGACATCGTCTCTAGACAAACTTCAAGTTTTAACGGCGGACCGTCCGCTCCCCTATAGCGGACTGTCCGCAGTAAATTCTGCTAAACCACCAGAGACAACATCGTCTCTGGACGAAACCTAATCTGACCAGCGGACTGTCTGCGATACATAACTTCTGCCCCGCGCCGCAGGCGGCTGCAAGTGCGGTGGCAACGGCGGCGGCCGTTCACCGGTGTCGGCGACACACCACGGAAGGGGAAAATACCAGAAAGCACAAGGAACTCACCACGAATCCATTCCCAAGGTCGGTTCGAGCAGAGGACGACCGGAGAGGCGGATCGACGGTGGAGCAAGCTTCAAGCACCTCCAATGGTGTCCGATGGTGGCGGGAGATGATTCCGGCCGTAAGAAGCCGGTCTAGGGGTTGGAGAAAGTGGAGGGGGTGCCGCGGAAGGTTCCCGCGTGAGGAATCGGGGTTTGGTGGCCGGGGGAGGGAGATCGATGGGAGGGAATGACGACGGCGCGAGCGCTCGGGCTCCGCTCGGCTCTGGACGAAGTGAGGAGCAAGAGGATGAATGACAGGCGGGTCCCACAATCATACAGATAAATATCTGGGCATTGCCTGGCGGACCATCCACCGGCCCCGAGCGGACCGTCCGCGAGGCAGGTGTTACAATCCTATCCCCTAAAAGAAATCTCGCCCCGAGATTTAATGAATGGTTAAAGGGAGAGTTAGAAATTGGTGTGTACCTCGATAGGCTTGTAGCAGCTCCAGACACTTGGATTGAACAAATTCGTCCGTTTCCCAAGTGGCTTCCCGCTCGGAGTGATTGCTCCATTGCACTTTATAAAAGTCACTGGTCTGATTCCGAGTGACCCTGGTCTTGTGATCCACAATTTTGATTGGATACTCCGGATAGACAAGATCGGGCTCCAGTTGCAATTTTTCTATATCAATCACCTTTTCTGGAACACGGAGGCATTTCCGGAGCTGAGAGACATGGAAAATATTATGAACTGCGGATATTTGAGCAGGAAGTTCCAGGCGATATGCTACCGGCCCACATCGCTCAATGATAGGAAAAGGCCCAACATAGCGAGGGGCGAGCTTTCCCTTCACTCCGAATCGCTGAACTCCTTTCATTGGAGATACCCGCAAATATACATGGTCGCCCACTGGGAATGTGACGGATTGACGTTTCTTGTCCGCATAACTTTTTTGTCGGGACTGGGCTATTTTCAAGTTCTCCTGTATGAACCGGACTTGTTCTTCTGCCTCATTGACCATCTCAGGGCCGAACACACTTCTTTCTCCGGCTTCTGACCAATTCACTGGAGTTCTACACCTTCGCCCATACAACGCCTCAAAAGGAGCCATTTTGATGCTTTCCTGATAACTATTATTATAAGAGAATTCCGCTAGAGGTAGGCATTCATCCCACTTCTTGCTATAAGAGAGCACACAGGCTCTAAGCATATCCTCCAGAATTTGATTGATTCACTCAGTTTGACCATCGGTCTGAGGATGATAGGCTGAGCTGCGAATGAGCTGAGTACCCAGAGATGCATGCAACTGTTCCCAGAAACGGGCAACAAACTGTGAGCCTCTGTCGGAAATAATTGTCTTGGGTACACCATGAATACTCACAATGCGGGCCATATATATCTCAGCATATTGATGAGATGAATAGCTTGTCTTGACTGGAAGAAAATGAGCGGACTTAGTGAGGCAGTCAACGATAACCCAAATAGAATCATATCCCTTTGACGTGGGAGGCAAACCAACAATGAAGTCCATAATAATATCCTCCCATTTCCACGAAGGAATATCCAAAGGCTGAAGCATACCAGCCGGTTTGAGATGACTTGCCTTGACTCTTCGACAGATATCGCACACAGACACATATTTGGCGACCTCACGTTTCATCCTGGTCCACCAGAACAGCTGCCTAAGATCTTGATACATTTTGTTACTGCCCGGGTGAATGGAATACCTAGAAAGGTGAGCCTCATCAAGGATTTGTTTCCGGAGCTCAAAGTTCTTAGGCACTACTAACCGATCTTTAAACCAAAGAACCCCCTCACTATCTTGATGGAAGCATTGCACCTGAGGATCATCCTCACTGAGCCGTTGCCTGATCTTATTCATGCCCACATCATTCTTCTGAGCAGCAATAATCTGATCTCGAAGTGTAGGTGTGAGGGTAATATTAGCAAGTGTGCCCTCAGACACAATAGCCAAGTTCATCTTTTCCATCTCTTGGCACAAGGTTTCATGCAGAACTGTAGCGGACACACAGCTACAACTGGCCTTGCGACTTAAGGCATTGGCTACAACGTTAGCCTTGCCCAGGTGATAATGTATCTCTGGATCATAATCTTTAATCAACTCTAACCACCACCTCTGGCGCAAATTGAGCTCACTCTGGGTGAAAATATACTTGAGACTCTTGTGGTCTGAGTATATGTGCACTGGATTGCCCAGAAGGTAATGGCTCCAGATCTTTAATACATGCACCACTGCTGCTAATTCCAGATCATGAGTAGCATAATTCTCTTCATGCCGTCTGAGGGCTCTGGAGGCATAGGCAATCACTCGCTGATCCTGCATAAGGACGCAACCTAGGCCCGTACCTGATGCATTACAACAAGTATTAATGGCCGAATAATATCCGGCAGAGACAAATAGGGATGAGAACACAGCCGAGACCCGTACCTGATGCATCACAGTACACATCAAAAGGTCGGGTGATATCTGACTGAGCGAGGACAGGGGCAGACGTCAGAAGCCTTCTCAAAGTCTGAAAGGCCTGCTCACATTTGTCGTCCCAACTAAATCTCACCCCTTTCTTGAGTAACTCAGTCATGGGCCTAGCAATTTTTGAGAATTCCGGTACAAACCGGTAATAATAGCCTGCTAGCCCAAGGAAACTCCGGATCTCTGAAACAGACTCTGGAGTCTTCCAATTTAGGACATCCTGAATCTTGCTAGGATCTACAGAAATCCCCTTGTCTGAGATGATGTGGCCCAAGAACTGGACTTCCTTGAGCCAGAAATCACATTTACTAAATTTGGTATACAGCTTGTGTTCCCGCAGGCGCTGAAGCACAATGCGGAGATGTTCTGCATGCTCCTCTTCATTCTTGGAAAATATCATAATGTCGTCAATGAAAATCACAATGAACTTGTCTAGCTCAGGCATGAATACCGAATTCATGAGATACATGAAGTGAGCAGGGGCATTGGTTAGCCCGAAAGATATGACCAGGTATTCATAGAGCCCGTATCTGGTGGAGAAAGCCGTCTTGGGAATATCCTCAGCTCTAATCTTTATCTGATAATAACCCGAGCGGAGATCAATTTTTGAAAATACCCGGGCCCTGAATAGCTGATCAAACAGGATATCAATCAGGGGAAGTGGATACTTATTCTTGATCATGATGGCATTCAAAAGTCTATAATCCACACATAACCTGAGGCTTTCGTCTTTCTTTTTCACAAAGAGTGCAGGACAGCCCCAAGGTGACGTGCTAGGACGGATATAACCTTTATCAAGCAGTTCTTGTAGTTGTTTCTTTAACTCTGCTAATTCATTAGGTGGCATCCGATATGGCCTCCTGGAAATTGGCGCCATGCCCGGTTGCAGTTCAATAGCAAACTCCACAGCACGGTTAGGTGGCATGCCCGGCAATTCATCCGGAAAAACATCTGGGTATTCACATACCACTAGTATATCCTCTACCTTCTTGTCCTCAACCTGATTCACCGTATGAGTCAATGGTGCGGGACTCATAAGATACAGGGTCATTGGACTGTGAATAGGAGAATTTACGTGCACCGCACGTGATGAGGTGTCGAGTATAATCCCATGAAATTTCATCCAATTCATACCGAGGATGACATCCACTTTCTGGGTTGGCAACATGACCAGATGGGTCATAAAATTTTTCCCTTGAAGCCGTAGAGGCACTTGCTTGGTAGTCTGATTGGTTATCAATTGACCCCCGGGTGTATGAATATAATACGGCTTCGATATGGTTTCTATACCCAGCCCAAGTCTAGTAGCACACTCTTTACTAATAAAGGTGTGGGATGCACCTGAGTCAAACAACACAGTAACGGGTTAATCATTTATGGAGAACGTACCCGCCATCACTGGAGCTCCCTCTGGAATACCCTCAAGGGTGGTGTAGTGCACCTGCCTGGCTTGAAGTGAGCCACTTGCTGCTTCTGGTTCTGCTGGCTCGACTGCTGGCCTTGCTTTGGTGGCATTGGGCAGCTACGGGCGAAGTGTCCCGATTGCCCATAGTTGTAACAAGGGAACAAATTGGGGCGCACCCCCGGCAGCTGTACCCAGACCTTCTGCTCATTCTGCTGAGGGGCAGGAGGCCTGACTATCCCCTGTGGCTGAGTGTACTGAGGGGGCCTGTATCCCCACTGCTGCGGTGGCTGGTGCTGAAAGGGGGCACGCTGGGGGCCCGACTGTACCAGGCAGAACCTCTGAGGAGCACTGCTAGAAGACCCCACAGCCGGTGACTTTCTCTTCTTTTCTGCTTTATGAGCTAGATGGGCATCCTCCTAAACGATAGCCCCATTGACTAGCTCACTAAAAGTGTTGAACTTGAACATCGCCAGGCGATCCTGGAGCTTGCTGCTAAGCCCCTGCCTGAAACACGCCTGCTTCTTCTCATCAGTATCCACGTGATAACCGGCGTACTGTGAGAGCGTGTTGAAATTCTGGGCATATTGCATCACATTGTTGTTACCCTGCTTTAGGGCCAGGAACTCGGTGAGCTTCCTGCGAATGACTCCTGCAGGTATATGGTGTGCTCTAAAAGCTTCCTTGAACTCATTCCAAGAAAACCGAGTGCCAGCAGGAAACATAGCCACGTGGTTGTCCCACCATGTACGCACGGGACCCCTGAGCTGCTGTGCTGCAAATGACGCCTTGTCGTTGTCATTGTAGGGGTACAGTGTGAATTTGGACTCCATGGTCTTAAGCCAGCTGTCGGACTCCAACGGCTCGTCGGCCTTGTGAAACAGTGGCGGCTGAGTCCCCAGGAACTGGCGGCTGGTGGTGAGGCTAAGGCCGCGGCGCCCTGCCCTGCCCTGCTGCACGAGCTCACAGGAGTGCGGTCTGCTCGTCGCGCCCGGTGAGCATGGCCGCAATGGCCTGGGCCAACTCAGGAGGGTTCCGTGGTTCTCCCATTCTGCATTCAACCATGACGAGGTTAGTTCCATCATTCAGATAAATTAACAAAACCGATAGTAACTAATCCTTTCTAATCATGGCACAACGCAGAATGTAGAGCTTCAAAACAATTCTGAATAATGCTTGTAGGCGGGGCCAGGCGATCGATCGGCGCAACCGGTCGGTCTAACCGATCAGCCCTGGTCCAGCCAAAAATTGTATGGCGGACAGTCCGCAGTACAAGGGCGAACCGTCCGCTTTACCAAAAATCCAGCTAACCGGACCATCCGCTGAGATCGTGCGGACCGTCCGCTGTACATAATGTCAACCCGACTTAGTTTCAAATGGTTCTAGGAAATTTTCCTTAATGTCCGGCGGACCGTCCACTGGTCACAACCGGACTGTCCGCGCAACACATTTGAACTGCCTGACGGTGTCCTCCGGTCCGACCGACACGCTCTCACGACCCATTCGCGCCGCGCCTATAAAACCTTACGACCCGAACGTCACCTACAAAGGTCCTTAGACCTTAAACTCACCCCCCATCAACTTTCATGGAAAAATCTCAAAATCACTATAAAATGAGATGCATGCTCGCCCTACGTTCTTTCTAATTAAAATTTTTGAACTTTTGAAAAACTTTGAAACTAGTCATGCCCGTACCATCCTCAGTCCGTTGTGGCTCTGATACCAACTGTGACAGAACCGCCAAATTAAAACTCTAATTAAGCGTAATGGCCGTCATTTGAACACATCGGGTTCAATAGCTTAACGGCTTAATTTGGCGATCCTTTCTTAACCCACGTCCCGATCGAAACATCATCGATAGTCCCACGCGAAGGTGGGCGCAGATGGTACAAGCACGACACATAATTGAAAAATACAACAAATATACATAGGGCTTTACCTTAAGTTTTACAAACCAAGTTTGAATAAATACATAATTTACAACTTTGCATTACTGAGATCCGGGTTCAACTAGAGGAAAGGGGGCCTACAACTACCAAAAGTGTGCCCTAGGGAGATCCCTAACTAAACATCTGGCTCCACAACCTCCCATCCCTCTGCATCCCAGCGGATGAACTTGGCGCAGTAGGGACAGAAGTCTATGTCTGCGTGTACTGAAATAATTGTGGCAACAAACCCTGAGTATACTAATACTCAGCAAGGCTTACCCGACCAGTGGGTATAACTTAGCCCACGTATCTAGACATGCAAGGCTTTTGGCTGGTGGTTAGCTTGCAAAAAACAGCGACTAAAGTAATTCCTCACTTTCCTTATTTTAGCCCAAGTTCTATATAAATTAACATAGCCTAATATTTGCATAACCAAATCTAGAGCAAACAAGTGGAGCAATAAATAATAATTCATATGTTCATCAACATAGGTACAACCATGATTCCATCACAATACTACGCTGCGACGCAGTAACCAAGGTGCTCATATCCGAGAGTGACTGATGGCGAATCGATTCGGTTTAACCTTGCAAGGTGGACCCAACCAACACGGCACGTAAAAGCCCCGTCGGACCACACGCACCAACCCTTCCCCTCCCCACCTTGAACTACAGAACCACCCCACCTTCATATAGTCAGCCGAGCTCAACGTGAGACCACCAAAAGTAAACATATGCATCCCGTTTCTCCGTGACTACTCGACTCGCCCTACGGGGTGGTGATACAGTTCTGTACTTTCGAAGTGAGGCAGTACTAGGCTTACCGGTTTCGACTACCTCCTACTCCCGGCATGCGGTTAGTACAGTTCAAACATGATCAACAGGGCCAACAACGGCTTGGTCCTTAACCGACACATGCGGCACTACACTTTTCCCGCCCGGTCTCAGATTCTATTCTTTCTTTCATCCCAAGACTTTCATCCAAAATTTTGTAACTCATAACTGGAAACATAAAACTATCCTATATCTCGCAAGTAACCAAGGATTACTCGACTTCTACCGAACCCTATCTAGCATAGCATAGCTAACGTCCTATACATACTAGTACAACTCAAGGACACCTAGGGTTCATGCAACTAGGGTTTCAAACAACTCCTACACGTAATGCATAAGTAATAAATACATATATAGGTGTCATAATTTAAATTAATAGGTTGTGCACCGGGGCTTGCCTTCGGGCTGCTGCACAAAACTGGGGATAGACTGGCCTTGGGCCGGGTGCTCACACCCCTCCTCCTGGACTTGCGCCGGCTGCTCCTGCGGTGCCGCAATCACCTCAAATACGGCGCCTTCAGCTGCGGATGCTACACGTATGCATATGAAATAAATGAGTGCAGCTCAATAATGTACTACTCTATTTCAACTGGAATACCCTACGGACTGTCCGCGCCCAAGTGGCGGACCGTCCGCCGTACCATTCTACCGACCCACCAGAGACAACAACGTCTCTAGAACAATTTCTAATCCTTCCTGTGGACTGTCCGGCCCCTCTTGGCGGACCGTCCGCAGTTCACGTATTCAATCCACCACAGACGGCAACGTCTCTAGACAAAATCCTAAACTCTACTGCGGACTGTCCGTGCCCAAGTGGCGGTCCGTCCGCCGTTCAATCCTGCGAACCCCCACCGGAGACATCGTCTCTAGACAAACTTCAAGTTTCAACGGCGGACCGTCCGCTCCCCTACAGCGGACTGTCCGCAGTAAATTCTGCTAAACCACCAGAGACAACATCGTCTCTGGACGAAACCTAATCTGACCGGCGGACTGTCCGCGCCTCCCAGGCGGACCGTCCGCGATACATAACTTCTGCCCAGCACCGTAGGCGGCAGCAAGTGCGGTGGCGACAGCGGCGGCCGTTCACTGGTGCCGGCGACACAGCACGGAAGGGGAAAAAGACCAGAAAGCACAAGGAACTCACCACGAATCCATTCCCATGGTCGGTTCGAGCAGAGGACGACCGGAGAGGCGGATCGACGGTGGAGCAAGCTTCAAGCACCTGCAATGGTGTCCGGCGGTGGAGGGAGATGATTCCGGCCGTAAGAAGCCGGTCTAGGGGTTGGAGAAGGTGGAGGGGGTGCCGAGGAAGGTTCCTGCACGAGGAATCAGGGTTTGGTGGCCAGGGGAGGGAGATCGACGGGAGGGAACGACGACGGTGCGAGCGCTCGGGCTCCGCTCGGCTCTGGACGAAGTGAGGAGGAAGAGGATGAATGACAGGTGGGTCCCACGATCATACAGATAAATATCTGGGCGTTGCCTGGCGGACCATCCGCCGGCCCCAAGCGGACCGTCTGCGAGGCAGGTGTTACCCTTTCAATGATGCTTGGGCTTGACTTTCGATTCTACTTCTCCAGGAACAAAAGGTTTTTGCTAATGCAGTGCAACCCTGACCTCCCATAAGCACAATGTCCTTTCCATTCTTTGATTGTAGTGAACCATTTTGAAATCCCACGCAGTATATGTCATTCTTCTCCAGTGAAAGAAAAACATGGGATCATAAGAGTCATGGCCACATATTTTTTCATGAAGCACTCATAATCATTGTTATTTCAAACCATTGTTGTGGCTAGAATCCAAAAAATATCAAAAATAGACTTCGACTAACAATCTACTGGAAAAAAACTCTTAACTATATATATCGTATATTGTAGAATATGTATGCAGCACAGGGGCTTTAACCGAATAGGAGTTTAAATGTCATGCATCGATTCAAATAATGGCTTGATCTCTTCCTGAAAGGGAAGAGCTTCCAGAAACAAACATATAATTAAGAAAATGTATACATATACAAGCTAGTGCACAATAAGCTAGATGCGCTACATATGTACTTGGGTTTTACTTCTTGTACTCTTTGAGACAACTTTACTAATTTGATGAAAAAAATGGATGCTAACCATGGTCAATTGTGTAATTCCAGAGTTCGAGAAATTAACACTACCATTACTCAAGTTGCACTTTGCCAACATTCCATCGAATGTCTCAATGACATGTGGGACTAGGCTCCCATCTGTCAGTGACAGAGCTCAATGGCATTTAGGCAAAGTAGGTTTCACTAGAGGTATTTCAACAATTTTTCCTTGGTTTGATATAACACCTTTATCCAAAAGAATATAGCTCTTGAATTAAACAAAATTCTTTCTCATCAAGGACAAACAGACAATATTAGAAACCAGTCAAAAAGAACCAGCCTGGATGTTTGATATGGAATGCTTAAGGAATTTTTGGAGAACAGAAACCCTAACAAAAAAAAACAGTGCAACTAAAGAATAGCAAGTGCTGAAATTTGTTTGTGCCAGTAGCTGCATCATATATTTTTATATAGTAAAGTTAGTTATTGGTTCTCCATTTTGGTTACCATTCAACATGTGCTTCAGCCAAAAGGGGAGAAAGGCAGTTGGGGGCACTGAAGCCATGTTCGAGTAATTGTTGCAAGTTTTAACATGCTGAAGCAATGCCAATGGGTGAGCCTTGGTTTTTTATGCACGGTCCTAGTTACATGGCCAAGGGTGCTATGTAGAGAGGCTTACGGGTGTCCCCGGTGGACCTAGGTGACTCTTCGCGTAAGGAAGGCATGATGTTCAAGAGTTGAAGCTTGTTGGGAATGGTTGACACGAGTACCCTCTTATCCAATGTGATTGGTTGGGTGAGACGCATGGAGAGATCGGCTGTCCAATCAGCTGTTGCATTGCACAGAACCTCCATCGTAGAATTTTCATCAACTGTGTATCCGGACGCCAGTTGAGCTGCTTTATTGGCTTCTGCATTCTGCTCTCTTGGAATCCAATATAACGTGATGAAACAAAACATGGACATGAGGTTCTGGCATTTGACGAAGTAAGGATAAAGGAGATCACTTGCACAATTATACTCCTCCGTCAAATTATTAATGACCACTTTACAATCGCCGAAGACTTCTACTGCTTCGGTGCCTGCATCAAGTAATAATTCCAGACCCTTGCAGATAGCTTCGTACTCCGTCTGGTTGTTGGTACGCTTCTCCCGGAGTCGCAAAGCAAAATCATATGTTGCCCCCCGAGGGGAGACAATCTTTAATCCAATGCCGCAGCCAGAATCACACACTGATCAATCAAAGAATAAAACCCAAGGTATGATGCCGATTGTTGTAATCAGCGCTGCAGCTCTTTTCGTGATGAGATCTGCTAGAGCCTGTCCCTTGACCGCCTTTGCAAGCTGATATCACAAATCAAACTCCGACAAGGCATACATCCATTTGCCTAGTCGACCTTTCAGAATAGGTGCCGATAGCATATGCTTAACAATATCGGCTTTGCACACGACCCTTGTTTCCGCATGTAACAGGTAGTGTCGCAGCTTGGTGCAGGTGAAATAAAGGCATAAACAGAGACATTCCATGTCTGAGTACCTTGTTTTTACATCTAGGAGATGTCTGCTGAGATAAAAGACTACCCGTTCCTTGCCTTCGAATTCTTGAATTAATACAGAGCCGATGGAAACAACATCGGCTGACAAGTAGACGATGAAAGGCTTGTCGAGCTGTGGAGGCACCAGTGTTGGCGGAGATGCCAAATAATCCTTGATGTCATCAAAAGTTTTCTGCTGCTCTGGGCCCTACACGAACGCCTCATTATTCTTGAGCTTAACCAACGGCATGAACGGTTCGATTCTTCCAGACAAATTGGATATGAACCTTCTAACTTAATTGATTTTGCCGATGAGGCTCTGCAGCTCGGTCTTGTTCGACGGTGGAACCATGGTCTGAATCTCCTGTCTGCTCTTATCACCCACCTCGACCCCACGCTCATGAACCAAAAACCTGAGGAACTGCTCAGCCGTGACTCTGAAAGCACACTTCTTTGGATTCATTTTCAAGCCATGCTTCCGTGTCCGCTCCAATACTTTACGCAAATCGGCCAGATGATCTTCTGGAAGGGCCAATTTGACACCACGTCATCAATATAAACTTCTACTAGCTTGCCGATGAGATCATGGAATATGTAATTCATGGCTCGCTGGTAGGTAGCTCCGTCATTTTTGAGGCCGAAGGTCATGACCACGAACTCAAATAAGCCAATCGCCCCTGGGCAGCGGAACGCCGTCTTGTGAATATCCTCCTCAGCCATCAAAATTTGATTATATCCGGCGTTGCCGTCCAAGAAACACATCATCTTGTGGCCGGCTGCCGCATCCACCAACATATCTGATAGTGGCATGGGGTACTCATCCTTGGGTGTTGCTCTGTTCAAATTCCTGAAGTCGATGCAGACACGAAGCTGGCCATTTTTCTTTCTGACCGGTACGATATTAGAAATCCAAGTAGCGTACCTGCACGGCCTGATAAAACCAGCTTTGGTCATTCTTTCTATTTCATCTTTTATTTCACCGAGGATCTTCGGGTTGTACTTCCGCGGTGGTTGAGCATGCGGTCGGTATCCTGGCTTTATTGGCAACTAATGCTCCACGATTGATCTGCTGAGCCCCGGCATCTCATGATATTCCCATGCAAAACAATCCGCATACTCCTTCAAAAGAGATACCAACAGATCCTTGAGCTCAGGGCTAAGTCTCTTGCTGATGAAAGTGGGTCGTGACTTGTCACCTGCTCCAATATCGATGGCTTCGAGGTCATCGGCTGATGTGAATCCCAGACCCATCTTCCCTTCATCGGCAATATCAATGCTGCATACACAAACATCGTGGGGCAACCAAGCAAATGACAACATATCATAATCAACATATAATTTATTTTGCTTATTTGGCCGATCGGTAGTACTGGCCTCGCGAGATATGCGTGTTAAAAGAGTACATTTTTTAAATGGCCAATCTTAGAGACCAGCCTCCTGCGTACTTTCAGCAGGTCTGATATGCTTCCTCACTTTTCCTATGCGATCTCCTATTCTTGCTCCTCGGGGCCAGTTGCTAGAACCGGCCTGAGTCTGTTTTTTGAAGCTTCGACAAAGTCGCATCCTTGGAGATCTTGACCTGTGAGGCATTCATCCTGCTCTGCCTGCCAGAACGGTGCGTCGACAGTGGCCACGTTGCACGCATCATCAGCCGCCATGACTTCTACTTCATCTCCATCCCACTGTATCAGGCATTGATGCATCGAAGATGGTACGCAGCAGTTGGCGTGAATCCAATCGCGGCCTAGCAAAGCCGAGTATGGACCCTGACTGTCAACGACAAGAAGGCAGTAGTGATGGTCTTCTTGCCGACGGTAAGCTCCATATTAAGTACTCCTCTTGCTGGAGACGAGTTGCTGTTGAAGTCGTTGAGGACGATGTTGGTGCAGATTAAATCCACGGCCGACCGGCCGATTTTGCGGCAGAGAGAATATGGCATGATATTCACCGCGGCCCCCGAATCCACCAGCATCCTGTTGACCGGCTTCCCGTTGACATACCCCTTGATGTACAAAGGCTTCAGGTGTCGGTAGTGCTTCTCTTGTGGTTTCTGGAACACAGTAGCTGCTGCTCCCACACTTAGCTGCGCCAGGGTGGGCTCCTCAACCTGCACGCTACGATACTCACCAGGCAGGACGAAGACCATGTTGACGTTGGCTCGGCGATCAGCCCCTTGCCGAGCTGATTTTGGAACACTGGGTTCTTCAGGCACCGATGGCTCATCAGCATCGGCCTTCCATCACCACACCATGCTCCTCAGACGTTGGGTAGGTGGCTTCGTGATGGGCTTAACTTGCGCGACTCGCAATAGTCGCATATATTCTTCCTCTACCTGCTCCAAGCTCCGCAGACGCTGCACCCTCCGCTTCTGTGTCTGCGATAGACCATCAGGGCACCAGCGAGGCTGATGACATTCTTCACGGTAGTCGTCGCCCCTGATCGGCTCTTGCGGCTGTAGCGGCGCCTGGTGACCAAGCCGGCTGAAAACCGATGGCGCGCCACGAGATGTGTGTCACACTCGGGGCAGTCTTCGATCATCGGTAGCCTGGTAAAGCCCTCATCCCAGCAATACTGGAAGAAAGGGCAGTTCTAGGGTTCGCGAAACGTGCGCTTCCTCCGGTCGTTGAAGTCCTCCGGCTGGCGTGGCTGGCGGCCACGTGGCAAGAAATACTCGGGCGGGTACTGAGCATCCTCGGCCATGTGCTGCTGTCGGCGAACTCCCTTCCAGTAGCGGCCAGAGTACATACGAGTCAAGTGACGCGAGGTTGGACGGAACTCCACTCGTCTGGCCACCTCCTCCTCGATTAAGCGTCGATCTATTTGAGGTATTTCGGGCTGGTCGCTTGGACCGGCCAACCCCTTGCCCTTGGAACTCGCGGAAATCGCGACCATGTTGATGGGGAAGGGATTTCTGTCAACCTTCATAGCGGCCTTGCTGAAAATCAGCCACCCAACTCGATTGCTGACTGGATCTGTTGACGGAGCACCTTGCAATGGGTGGTCTGATGAGACGTGGCATTGTGCCACTTGCAATACCTTCTTGTTGGAAATATGCCCTAGAGGCAATCATATTTCCTTGTATTCATGGTTAATAAAATGTACCTTGAATATTCATGAATGACAACTTGTATTGATTAATTCTTATGTGAAGTATTTGTAAAACTCTATACTTGTATGAATATTCTAAAATGTTCCTAGTCGGAGTTCATGTGAGGACACACATGAATATTAGACTAGCACATGTATTAGTTGATTGACTATGTTTCACAAGTCATGGACATGGGGATGTAAAACTAATAATGTGGGCTCATGTGAGACATGAGACTGAACTAACCCAACACGAGATGATGACTTCTCATTACACAATATGTACGTTGTGTCCTAAGACCTGAGATCGTCGTATGTACTCAAGATGTGAACCGACTTACTTAGGAGTCATCAAACGTTGTACTGTAATAGGGTAGTCATAAAGGTGGCTTTCGGGTCTATCAAGAAGCATGTTGTGAGACATAGTCAGTCAAGATGAGATTTGCCCCTCTCTACAAGAGAGATATCTCTAGGCCCCTCGAGTGATTCGGATCAGGAAATGCATGGCCATGCTGGGGTTAAGAGTTAACCAAGTATTCCGAATCACAGGATCGAGAAAGAGTGGTCGGCTTTAAACTAGACCAAATATCATGAGGCAAAGGGAACAGCATGTATATGATATTGTGGCGGCTCGTCTGATATAATCTTTGTGTGCGTATAGGAGTTGACATGTCTTGCTAGAGGCCACTGTCTACTATTGGGCCGAGTAAGAGTACTCGGGCCATGTCTATTCGCATATGAGCCCATAGGGTCACACACTTAAGGGAAAGAAGCCTGATAAGGATGAGATCCGAATTAGACTGGGCTTAGGTGCACTAATGGGCCTTTTCGGCCCAAAAGTGGGCGCTCAAGGTGGGGCCCAAGGCAGCCCACCTAAGGGGCTATATAAATAGAGGGAGGGGGACGCCTAGACCTTTTACTATTCTCGGTTACTGGGAACATGAACAGTAACACCGCCATGAACAGTAGCCGTGGCGCGCTACAGTGCCACCCCTCCTTCGCGCCCAAGCCCTTGGTCGCCTTCGCGGACCTAGCAGTCCGGATCGCGACGCTTCTTCCCGTACGTGTAGATACCTTAGAGGTGCCGCATCTGCTGCACAAGAATGAGCCGCACGAGAGGAGGTTCTTGCAACTGCACTGCCGGCTTCCATCTGCACTACACCGACGCGCTACAGAAGTTCTGCAATCGCGCGTCTAGTGGTAATCCCGTGATCTATAAATACAGTAATCCTGGTTTATGCAGTAGAAAATTTTTGTTTTTGCTACCCCATATTCCTATAGTGGTATCAAGAGACAGTGCTTTCTCGTTATAGATTCGGATATGTGCATATGGATATATGCGTAGTTTCAGATCGATCTATGACCTAGTTTCGTAAACTAGCTGCGAAGGTTGTGCAACGACATACTCCTACCGGTCGGTTTTCCGCCATTGGAGTTATGTGATGCACATAAATCCGGTCGCTGTGGTTGGAGATCAATGTGATTGGTCGAATCAAAACTTAGGGCATAAGCCAGATGCATGAGATGCATAGGGCAGTAGATTGGATCTACTGCGAATTCCGTTTTGTTGCAAAAGCGTGTTTTACAGTAAAACAGTCATAACTTTTGCATATGAACTTGGATTTAGGAGAATTTTATATCTATTTGTATCTACAGAAAAAGTTAGACTTGGTTCAGGACAGCACTGCTATTTTCGCGAAATTTAGATTTGCGAAATTCGGCCCAAAACTAGAGTTTTCGGCATTTTAAGTTCGGACGTCGGAATCGCATAATTCTGTTTTGCAGGTTTTGTGATCGGTATTGCCCCTATGTGTATGTGATGCATGTGTGTAATTGTTCCATGACCTGCGTGTCGTGATTATGACAATTTGGCTAGAGCCATATGAATTGTTGCATTTGATGTAATGGCCTGCGTGCCAACCTGTGATGATCCAAGTTGTGAATGTAATTTTATTTACTAGCTATTAGGTGTAATAGCAAGTTCTAGTTCTTGGAGTTTTCATCACATGAAGGATGGTGCACATGTACATGAAGATGGAGATCTACATGGCGAATAAGTTCTATGGAGATGGAGATCACCAGAAGAACAAGGGCCATACTGATTCACAATTATGTGCTTGCCGTTCTTGACGTTTTCCTACCAACTAAACCTTGCACTATCCCATGTCTTGTACGATTGGTGGTGGGTCTATGAAATTGGGGCACCACTGGTTTTCCTTGACTAGACAGGCTATATCGGATATATGCACGCATAAAGGGTTGGTTAGATTGACAATGTCATCTTAACGGTTAAGGACCTTGGGGCATAAAGGTTGGGAGCGAGACATGGAGATGTCACCCAACAACAAGAGTCATATGTGTTATGATTAGCAAAGAGTTGCTTACCGATCTATCTAGTCTTCTAGTGGTGATGCTAAAGCTCACTAGTCGACTTGATAGTTGTGGGTCTTGAATCGCTAAGAATCAATAGAGGGACATTGATTTTAGTGGGAGTAAATTCTGTTAATTGCTTAATATCGTTTACTCCATCATGAATACGTTTGTCTTAGTATTTTGCATTATTATTTTGTTGTAGATCATGGTCCGCAATAACACCAAATTCTTTTCATTGTGTTCGGTCCTTGAGAAGGACAAATTGAATGGGACTAACTATGCGGATTGGATCCGCAACCTGAGAATTGTTCTCAGGGCAGAGAAAAAGGAAGATGTTCTAGATACCCCATTACCAGAAGGGCCTGCTGATGATGCACCTGCTGAGGAAAAGATAGCTTACAGAAAGGCTTGTGACAACAACCTTGAAATAAGCTGCCTTATGCTCGCTTGCATGGAACCTGACATATAGATGCAGTTCGAGACAAACCATGAGGCACACGATATGATCGTGGCGCTTCAGGACATGTTTCAAACTCAGGTCAGGACTGAAAGGTTCAATGTGTCCAAGGCCTTTGTCGATCGCAAGCTGGCAGAAGGCGCTGCAGTGGGTCAGCATATAATCAAGATGGTTGGTTACATACAGAGGTTGGAGAAGCTGGGCTTCCCACTTAGCCAAGAGTTGGCCATTGATTTCATTCTCGCCTCTTTACCGCCAAGCTATGGGAACTTCATCTCGAACTACCATATGCATGGGGCTGAAAAGGGCTTGACTGAACTGTGTGGCATGCTCAAGACGGCAGAGAGTGACATCAAAAAAAGCACAAGTGGTGGCCATGTAATGGCTATCCAGAATAAGGCTACTTTCAAGAAGAAAGGCTCTTCTTGGAAGAAGAAGAAGGGCAAGGCTAAGGTTGCGAACCCCAAGCCAAACCCTACACCCAAGGCTAAACCTGGACCAGCTGCAGACAAGGAGTGCTTTCATTGTCACCAACCAGGACACTGGAAGAGGAACTGCAAGGTGTACCTAGCCACACAGAAGAATTGTTCTTCCACCTCGGGTACGCTTGTTGTTCATATTACAAAAATATTTCTCGCTGACTCTTATGTTAATTCCTGGGTATTTGATACTAGATCGGTTGTTCATATATGCAATTTGATGCAGGGAATGACAAAGAGTAGAAGCGTTGAAAGAGGAGAAGTTGACTTCCGCGTCGGCAATAATGCAAGAGTTGCTGCTGTGGCCGTCGGGACGATGCAACTTCACCTACCATCAGGATTTGTCTTGGAGCTTAGTAATTGTTATTTTGTTCCTAGTTTGAGTCGAAACATTCTGTCTCCTTCATGTTTGATGAAGGATGGTTATTCTTTTGCGAGTGAAAACAATGGTTGTGCTATCTCTAAAAATAATATGTTTGTGGCTTTTACGTCCATTGTGAATGGGCTATTTGTTTTAAATCTTGATGATTCATCTATCTGTAATATTAATGCTAAAAGGCCTTGGCTTGCTGATTTGAATCCTACCTACATGTGGCATTGTCTTCTCGGTCATATAAGCGAGAAACGCATGAAGAAGCTCCATTTGGATGGACTTCTAACTTCGTTTGATTTTGAGTCATACGAGACATGCGAAGCTTGTTTGCTAGGCAAGATGACCAAGATGCCATTCACAGGTTTTCCATAGAGAGCATCAGACTTACTGAAACTCATACATACTGATATATGTGGACCAATGAGGTCATTTGCTAGAGGTGGATTTCAATACTTCATAACTTTCACTGATGACTTGAGTAGATATGGCTATGTCTACTTGATGAAGCATAAGTCTGAAACTTTTGAAAAGTTCAAAGAATTTCAGAGTGAAGTTGAAAATCAGTGTGGCAAGAAAATTAAAGCTTTACGATCTGATCGTGGAGGCGAATATCTGAGCCACGAGTTTAGCAATCATCTAAAGAGTTGCGGAATTGTTCCACAACTTACGCCGCCTGGAACACCTCAGAGAAACGGTGTGTCTGAGCGACGTAATCGAACTCTGTTGGACATGGTTCGATCAATGATGAGCCAGTCAGACCTACCGTTATCGTTTTGGGGTTACGCTCTAGAAACAGCAGCTTTCACACTAAACAGGGTGCCGTCAAAATCCGTAGACAAGACACCATATGAAATATGGACTGGCAAGTCTCCCAATTAGTATTTTCTAAAAATTTGGAGTTGTGAAGCATTTGTCAAACGACTCCAGTCTGACAAGCTTGCACCCAAATCGGATAAGTGCATATTCGTGGGATACCCAAAGGAGACCTTAGGGTATTACTTCTACAATCGATCTGAGGGCAAAGTGTTTGTCACTCGGAACGGAGTTTTCCTAGAGAAAGAGTTTCTCAAAGGAGAGAAAAGTGGAAGAACGGTGCAACTCGAAGAAGTTTGAGATGAGCCAATAGGACAAGACTCTACAAGTGACGCTAATGTAGCTGAACAAGTTGAGATGCCTATGGAAATAGAAGCACCTCCGCAATCACGAAGGTCAGCAAGGCTCTGCGCAGCACGGGAATTATTATTGTTAGATAATGATGAGCCTGCGACATATGTAGAGGCGATGGCAGATCTTGACTCCGAGAGATGGCAAGATGCCATGAAATCCGAAATAGAATCCATGAAGGAAAATCAAGTTTGGAACTTGATAGACCCGCCTGATGGTGTGAGAACCATAGAGTGCAAATGGATCTATAAGAAGAAGAAAGATATGGATGGAAATATTCACATCTATAAAGCTCGACTTGTCGCAAAAGGTTTTCGACAAGTTCAAGGAGTTGACTACGACGAGACTTTCTCGCCCATAGCGATGCTTAAATCTGTTCGGATTATTCTAGCTATTGCTGCATATTTCGATTATAAAATATGGCAGATGGATGTCAAAACAGCTTTCCTCAATGGAAATCTGACCGAGGATGTGTATATGATGCAGCCCGAGGGTTTTGTCGATCCGACCAATGCTAGAAAGATATGCAAGCTTCAAAAATCATTTATGGATTAAAGCAAGCATCTCGGAGTTGGAATATTCGTTTTGATGAAGTAGTCCAAGGGTTTGGCTTCATTAAAAACGAAGAAGAAGCTTGTGTTTACAAGAAGGAAAGTGGGAGCTCTGTTGAATTTCTAATCTTGTATGTAGATGACATACTGCTGATTGGAAATAATATTCCTATGCTTGAGTCTGTAAAGACTTCACTGAAAAATAGTTTTTCAATGAAGGATTTAGGAGAAGCAGCATACATACTGGGCATCAAGATCTATAGAGATAGATCAAAGAGGCTTATAGGATTAAGCCAAGATAGTTACATTAACAAAGTGTTGAAGCGGTTCAACATGGAAGAGGCAAAGAAAGGGTTCTTGCCTATGTCACATGGCATACATCTTAGCAAGACTCAGTGTCCTACGACGACTGATGATCGAGAGCGCATGAGCAAAGTTCCATATGCCTCAGCAATTGGATCTATCATGTATGCAATGATAAGTACACGCTCAGATGTTTCTTAAGCTCTAAGTGTTACGAGCAGATACCAGTCTGATCCGGGTGAGAGTCACTAGATAGCTGTGAAGAACATTCTTAAGTAATTAAGAAGAACTAAGAATGTGTTTTTGGTCTATGGAGGTGAGGAAGGGCTCGTTGTAACGGGTTACACCGACGCTAGATTCCAAACTGACAAAGATGATTCAAAGTCCTAATCAGGTTACGTGTTCACAATAAATGGTGGTGATGTTAGCTGGAAGAGTTCCAAGCAGGAGACGGTGGCCGATTCTACGACAGAGGTCGAGTACATCGCAGCTTCAGAAGCCGCGAAGGAAGGTGTTTGGATAAGGAAGTTCCTTATTGAGCTTGGTGTGTTCCCTAATGCCTCTAGCCCGCTGGATTTCTACTGTGACAAAAGTGGAGCCAAGGAATCACCAGAAGAGCAAACACGTTATGCGACAATTTCATCTCATTCGAGAGTTCATCAATCGGGGTGAGATCAAGATATGCAAAATACACATGGACCTGAACATTTCAGAACCGTTGACAAAACCCCTTCCACAGCCCAAGCATGAGAGGCACACAAGAGCAATGTGTATTAGATACATTCTGGATCGACTATAGTGCAAGTGGGAGACTGTTGTAAATATGCCCTAGAGGCAATCATATTTCCTTGTATTCATGGTTAATAAAGTGTACCTTGAATATTCATGGATGACAACTTGTATTGATTAATGCTTATGTGAAGTATTTGTGAAACTCTATACTTGTATGAATATTCTAAAATGTTCCTAGTCGGAGTTCATGTGAGGACACACATGAATATTAGACTAGCACATGTATTAGTTAATTGACTATGTTTCATAAGTCATGGACATGGGGATGTCAAACTAATAATGTGGGCTCATGTGAGACATGAGACTGAACTGACCCAACACGAGATGATGACTTCTCATTACACAATATGTACGTTGTGTCCTAAGACCTGAGATCGTCGTATGTACTCAAGATGTGAACTGACTTACTTAGGAGTCATCAAACACTGCACCGTAACAGGGTAGTCATAAAGGTGGCTTTCGGTTCTGTCAAGAAGCATGCTGTGAGACATAGTCAAGATGGGATTTGCCCCTCTCTACAAGAGAGAGATATCTCTGGGCCCCTCGAGTGATTCGGATTAGGAAATGCATGGCCATGCTGGGGTTAAGAGTTAATCAAGTATTCCGAATCACAGGATCGAGAAAGAGTGGTCGGCTTTAAACTAGACCAAATATCGTGAGGCAAAGGGAACAGCATGTATATGATATTGTGGCGGCTCGTCTGATATGATCTTTGTGTGCGTATAGGAGTTGACATGTCTTGCTAGAGGCCACTGTCTACTATTGGGCCGAGTAAGAGTACTCGGGCCATGTCTATTCGCATATGAGCCCATAGGGTCACACACTTAAGGGAAAGAATCCTGATAAGGATGAGATCCGAATTAGACTGGGCTTAGGTGCACTAATGGGCCTTTTCGGCCCAAAAGGGGGCGCCCAAGGTGGGGCCCAAGGCAGCCCACCTAAGGGGCTATATAAACAGAGGGAGGGGGCGCTTAGCCCTTTTACTATTCATGTGAACAGTAATGCCACCGTGAACAGTAGTCGCGGTGCGCTACAGTGCCGCCCCTCCTTCGTGCCCAAGCCCTAGATCGCCTTCGCGGACCTAGCAGTCCGGATCGCGACGCTTCTTCCCGTACGTGTGGATACCTTGGGGGTGCCGCATCTGCTGCACAAGGACGAGCCGCACGAGAGGAGGTTCTTGCAATTGCACTGCCGGCTTCCATCTGCACTACACCGACGCGCTACAGAAGTTCCGCAATCGCGCGTCTAGTGGTAATCCCGTGATCTATAATTGCAGTAATCCTAGTTTATGCGGTAGAAATTTTTTTTTGCTACCCCATATTCCTACACTTCTTCCTTTCAATTCCTCAGCCGATGGAATCTTGTGGTCAGCTGACAGCACAAGCTGCTTCTCCTTGAGCTGTAGATCCAAGATCTGCTCGATCTTGGAGGTATCAAAGTCGAACCCGACCGGAGCTTCAGGCGCCTTGAGCCACTAGCACGGGATCGGTTGTGCCTCCCGGGCCCACTGCACCACCGCCACGTCGGCTTCATCAGCCGATCCCTCCTCATTGGCGTGCAGGTAGGAGATCGGCTTCCTGTACTTCTCCTGGTACGCCTCTTGATGCTGGCACTCATAGGCCAACACCTTGCTCAAGAGAGTGCCGATTGAATCGAAATCGGCAGGCCCGTATGCATTCTTGGTTGGGCGTAGCAATCCTCCGTATGTTAGCTCCGCCAGATTTTTCTCGGTGAGGCGTAGAGAGAAGCACTTGTTTCTGATCTCCCTGAACTTCTGAATATACTAGGAGACTGACTCTCCTTGTTGATGACGGAGGGAGGTCAGGTCTGAGATAGACATCTCACTGGAGCCGGTGAAGAAGTGGGCATGGAATTGGTCCTCCAATTGTTTCCACGAGGTGATCGATCCCGGCGCCAGTGTAGTGTACCAGCCGAAGGCTGGCCCAGAGAGTAAAAGAGAAAAGAGCTGAACTTTCATGTGTTCGGCTGCAGCGGCTACTCCCAGCTGAGCGGTGTATCGACTAACATGCTCAACTGTACTGGTGTTGTCGTTGCCGCTGAACTTGGAGAACTCCGGCACCTTGAACTTGGGCGGGGGTGGCAGTTGATCGAACTCCTCCAGGTATGGTTTGGCGTATCTGATCATGCTACGCTTCGGGGTGATGCCAAACTGATCACAGAGGAGACTTGTCAGCTGATCCTGGAAAGTGCCAGTAGTATTCCCTCCTGTAAACACGGCCTGGTTGCTAAGAACCGGCCTGCCTCCATATGATGCCTACCACTCCAGTAAGTCGTAGTCTGAGCTCTTGTTGTTGTTGGGGGTGATAGATGGACGTGGAGGCACTTCCTCCCCTTCACGCAGAGGCCTATACCGCAGCCTGCAGTGGAAACCCTCAGGTATGAAGGCGGGAGGCTGATCATACACTGATGGTGCTCGATTTGGCTCTTCGGGTCTGTAGACAATGTGCTCCGCCCTTGTGCCTTCAGGGACGCTGATCTGCATCTGTTCTAGGGGCCGAGTGTAGAAGCGCATTTCATTCCTGTCGGACCCGAAAGTAGGGCCCGCTGGTGCATACTTGCCCTCCAGCACAGCTTTGACGACTCTTCCGACGAGACCCTCCATTGAGTTGACGAGGACCTCGGATTGGCGCAGAAGGGCATGGCTGATCATATAATTCATCTCTTGCCACAGCGCTATGCTTCGCTCCTCCGAGGGCGTAGAGAGATCCACGCCATCGAGGAGATCGTCGGCGTAGCCGACAGTCTTGATGCCACCATGCCGGGTCCGGGTGAACCGAGACAGGAGGTCCTGTGAGAGCTTCGCCATGGTGTCGTCGTACAGCTTCTTGTGTTCTCCTTTGAGGTCCTCCAACGTGACTGATGGCAGCTCACTGGTCTCAGCTGTTTTGTCGTTGGTGGGGGGGGGGGAGAGATTCTTCTTCAGAGCCATGGGAGCCATGGGTCCCACCAGGCGTGCCAAAAGAGTGTGTTGCTCCAAATACCGGACGGGCCGACCGTACAGAGGCTGCACACTCAGGAAGTCGGGAAATCGCGATGCTGCTGGGGTCGTCTCTCCAGAAGCAGTTCCGAAGGCCGGGTGTTCTGGGCGTGCCACCTGGCTTGACCTCCAGCCATGAAGGTTTGTGGACGTGGTTGATGAATTGCCTTACAAAATAGACATAAAAACTAATGTAAAATTCTCTGCAGATCCACCCGGATCGGCAAACGCCAGAGCCAATCGGCTCTTAGCGTAAACTCCATCGTTCGTTACATCGGCTGATCAGTCGATGGTTTCCCTGCAATGGGTTAGCTGATGTATATATAAATAAAGCATAACTTTACTCTGAACATGATATAAACCACTTACAGCCTTAGATCGACTCATGCCTCATGCCAAACATCGACAAAGAAACGGGCCAGAAAGCAATCTATTCTACTCACTGCGTAAACTAACTCTAGGGCCAGATAAATGACTAAAGCGGGCATAAGAACATACCGAGACTGTGATCCCAGGGCCAGATACACAACTAAAGCGAATATAGGAACATCCCGAAATTGATCTAGATAGTGCATCGTCAAGATTGCCCTAGGAACATCCGTAACTTACAAGCCGATATTTGTACACGAAAACAATCATCCGAGTCTCCAAAGAAACTCATCTAAGGACAGTAAATAAATCTAAGACATGCAGAATAAAGGTGCCGAAAACATACAAATCCCCCTGATCAACGCTTCCATGTGTTGCAGCGCACGTCGTGGTGTGTAGTGATCGGGCATGTAGCATGCATTCGGCCGTAAAGAGCCGATCCATAACATGAAGCGTATAAGCAAAAGCAGATCGACACGATACGAGAGATAACCGATGAATCTTGCCAACAACAATGCTTAGTACAAGATTCACCATGATAAAGGCACCTGAACACCCTAATAGATCTACGAGAGATGCTACTAGAGCAGCATAGCGCTTACTTGAAATCCCTAAGATTAGGGTTGGCGATGCGCCAAGGTTAATGGACGAGAACCCATGTGTCGCTGGGGACGTATGAGCTCCTCTCTTTATTCATTAGGTCAAGTTACATATTTATAGCCGGGAGACTTGACCCCTAAGCAAACAAATCTCTATCTTAACTAACAATCGGATCCGCTACAGCCTTATTCTAAATGGATCTGACTGTATCTCTAACTTTACATTTATTCGGCTGACTGAGTTTTATCGTGTTACAAATCGATTCAGCCCAAACCTGCCCATCAACCAATCTTACCAGAAGCCCAATACCCGGTTAAGATCCGGCGATAACAGGTGGATCATAGCGGTGGGTCGACGGCGCACAGGGGACGGCGGTAGCGGTGCTCCGGTGGGTTTGCAGGGCAATGGCTGGGCCGGGGAGCTGTACTGGGGTGTGGTGGAGCTGTGGGAGCAGTCGATTTGGGTTGAGGAGGGCTGTGGGGTGGAGTTCTGTGTGCGCGTGGTGACAGTTCACAGCGGCGGCGTGGAAGTCCAGCAATGCCAGTCGATTCCGGCAAACTGGGTAGGTTTTGTGGGCTGTGGAGCTGCAGGGAAGGGTGAGGGATCGATTCGGAGGGTTGGACGGGCTTGGGGGCGGTCGGAGGGAGCTGCCTGCGGCGGGGCTAGGCTTGGCTCTCAGCGGAGCCGCGGTGAGCACTCGCCAGAGCTGGGATGGCCGGCACGGGCGGTGGGCACACGCGTTGTGATGAGGAGAGGGTGTGGGTGCGTACGCACGCGAGCACAAGGGCGGGGTGAAGCGAGCGCGCGCGAACGGCGGGGGCGAGCACACGGCGGCGATGGCGCGGCGGCTCTAGGTTGGCGCGGGGAAAGGCATGGCGGGGCAGAGCAAGGGAAATGGAGGCGGGGGACAAGCGAGAGCACGGCCGGGTGGGGTTAAGGGCGGGAGACACGAGGCTGGGGTGCGCAGCAAGAGGCGGGGACGCCACGGCGACGCCGGTGGCTGACCACAGCACGGCGAGGCCGCCGGGGCGCCGCACATGGCGAGCGCGTGGCGCCGGCGATGTGACCGGGCAGGGGTGGGGTTAAGGCACGGTCGCGGGCGTGTGGGCGCTCGCGCGGGCGCTAGCGCAGTCACCAGAATGGGGACATGTGGCAGCGACGGCTTGACGCAGCGATGATGTGGCGCATCGGGAGGAAGAAGGAAGGGGGAAGAGAGAGAATAAGGTCAACCGGTGTTTGACTCAGATTTTCTCCAAATTTTGTATTCAAACTCGAAAAATTTGAATACAAAAGTTGTTCAAAATTCAAAACTCTACAACTTTCGTTGCAGACACTTTTTCATTTGAAGCTTCGTTTGAAAGTTAGAAATTCAAATTCGTGTATGGTTTGAATTCACCCTATACGCCTTGAAATCCAAATTTTTCTCAAAATTTTGTGTGGCAACTTGAAAAACTTTGAACACGAACATTATTTGTCGTATTAAATTCTACAACTTTTATTTTGGGCAAACGTTCATTTGAGCTATGGTTTAAAATTTGCTTTTTGGGGCTTTTTTCGGTGAATAAAGAGAAGTTCGAATTTGAAATTCGAACGACTCGTCATTTCATGTGCGAAACTTTATTTCCTCCCTTGGCTTCAACTAGGTTTTTGTTTATTATAACATGGGTGAGTTGCCATTTAAAATTCGTGCGTGTTCTCTCATTGGTTTGAAAGTTACGAATTGTTTCTGAATTAAGGTTTAAAATGTGTCGACACGCGCATTTACACGTGTATGTGCACAAATTAAACCCAATTCAAATTGCAATTTGGAGGATTAAAACTCAATTAGCATTTTAAAATTCTGGGCTATCACAGAAGGGCAAGGCGCCAAGGGTAGAAATTACCTTTTGCATAAATCTCATGTATTATGGAGTATAATATTAACACAAGGACAAATTTGACTAAAAATAAAAGTTAAGCAACTATATTGGTCTATCTTTTGGTTGAAGGATGAAGTTGACTCTCGGATCAAAGTTGAGGGATCAAAACCTATTTTGCTAAACAAAAATGACAGACTTGTATTGTATGCTACGCATGCGCACAAGTTTCCCTGCGCAAGTCAAGAGTGGTGTATGCCCGTGGGTGCGCCAAGCAAATCCTCCTTTATGCCTTCGAATTTATGCTCACGCTGTGGCCTGCTGGAACTCTCGTCGCCGCGGCCCGCGGTTGGGCCCGCCCCGGACAAACATGTTGTGACATTCCGGCCCAACAAGGATAAATTTGGGCCCACTAGTGGCCCAAGCGTGAGTGGCATGGCATGTGTGTGGGGAGTTGTCCCACCTTGCTAATTGAAAGTGAGTCTCACCAACATATAAACCCAAGTGCCAAGTGCATTTCAACCCCCGGGTTAACCCTTTTACGCGATGCGAGGACGAAAGTGTTGTTATCGCCAGATCTTACCCGAGTATTAGGCCTCTGGTAAGATTGGTTGATGGGCCGGTTTGGGCTGAATCGAGTTGTAACGCGATGCGAGTTAGTCGGCCGAATAAATGTAAAGTTAGAGATAGAGTCGGATCCGTTTAGGATAAGACTATAGCGGATCCGATGGTTAGTTAAATTAGAAGTTTACTTGCTTAAGGGTCAAGCCTACGGGCTATATATATGTACACTTCACCTAAGAAATAAAGAGAGAGAAGCTCATACATCCCCAGCGACACACGGGTTCTCGTCCATCAACCTTGGCACATCGCCAACCCTAATTCTAGGGATTTCAAGTAAGCGCCATGCTGCTCTAATAGCGTCTTTTGCAGATCTATTAGGGCATCCAGGCGTTTGTCTTTACCATTGTGACACCCTAGGTATCTGCACAGTAGAACTGTATTTATTTTATGCATCATGTGCTTAATTTGCTTGAACAAGGGTCTTATTTTAAAAATATAAGGCTAATTGTGTAAATATGATTTGACGTAAGGACCTTCCTATAATTTAATTTGAATAAGATGGGTGAATATTGCTTTTGTGGAGGGTTTCTTTGTAAAATTTAGTGTAATCATTACATGGCAGAAAATTTTACTTTTCAGTCTGAAATTAAGGTGAATTTGCTTTGGAAAAGACAAAAGTCCATTAAATTCAAAATCCTTTCTATGTTTTCAAAATAACTCTTCAACCTTTGGTCAAATCAATTTTTACACAACATTAAAGTTGTAGATCTTGAAAAGTTGAACAACTTTCATGTTGGGCACTTTTTCATTTGAGCCCTAGTTTAGGAGTTATTTTTGTCTTACCGTAGGACCCCTAAACTTTTCAGAAATTGCAAACAAGTCCAGCTGTCATCTTCCTCCTCTCTCCCTCTCTACTTCCTCTGCCGCCGGCGCAGAGCGGCGTCGCCGCCGCTCAGGGAGACCACATGCCACCTCCTGCTGTCCACCGCCACACGCGGCACCCCCGCAACCCCCTGGGCCCACTCCACCCGCGCTGGAGCCCTCCTCCCCTCGCCACGCTGCCTCGATCGAGCTCCTCGGTCGCCACCTCGCCGCCGCCGTGGCTAGCTCGGGGACGAGCCTCGGCTCCGCTTCTCTCGCGCGCTTCAGCACTAGGAGAACCCCCGCGTTCCAATTCCCTCCCTCTCTCGCCAGTTCCCCGCCACAAACCCCCAGAATGCCGCCACCACCCACCTGAACGCCGGCGAGCTCGAGCTCACCGTCGCCCCACTCCTCCACGGCCGCTCCGCCCGCACAGACCCCACCCCTAACTTCACCTCGCTCTCGCGCAGCACCCAGACCAGGCCATCCCATCCCTTCGCCGCCGGAAAGCCGCCACCACAGCGCAGAGCCGCCGCCACCGCAGCGCAGAGCCGCCGCCACCATCCTCCTCTGTGGACCCGCCTCCTCCGGCCATCTCCTGTCAAGCCAAGCACACCTACAGGTGCGGTTCAGCCCCCTCTTGCTTTACCCCACCCTAGCCCTCGCCGCCGGTGACCCATCTCGCCGAAATCGGCAGTCAAACCCCTCCCTCTGCTCTGACTCCGGCCAAGGGCCTATCTTCTAGGATTCAAAAACTTCCAGGGGTCCAAGTGTAAAAACGACATGAACTCTAGAATTCAAATCAGTGAACTTTGAAAATGCCTAGAAATTCGTAGAAAAATCAGAAAAATACAAATTCAAATGTTTTCGAATCATTATTACAAGACCTACAAGTTTTGTTACATACACATCTTCATTTTTGGTCTGCATGTTAATCCAAGAAAAAGAGTAGAATAAATAGGCTTTATTTGTTCTAGGAGTTGTACTCAGTAAATTCATGTGATTTTTGGCTAGAATGTGTCTTGCATCGTTACTAGTACCTGGTAAAAATTTGAACCCTTTTTTACATCTTTAAGTAGGTCAAAGTTTCAAGATTCCTAGATCTACTAGTTTTGCTAATGTATTTATGCTGGTAGAAATATTAAATTTCTGAGTGTGAAATTTTTTCCATGCATGCATGTTACTAAAACCTTGCTGTTAGGAAAGTTTTGGACATTTTAGATCTGTTAACTATATATTTGATTTAATACTTGTCAAGTAGTCTTTAATTGTGATAAATAGTTTCCTTGCTTAGAAAAATCTGAGAATATTTGTGGAACTCTATTCTGGTCATACGTTCATGTCTGCATAATCTGGGATCCAGAAACATTATAGAACTTTCTGTACTAATTAGTTTTACCAATTGTGGTTCAATATTGTCAAAATTATTACTTCTGTCTTATGACTAGATAAATTCTGAAAAATTTATAGGACATTCGTAAGAATATGAAGCCTGTTCTGAGAAATTTTGAGGTTTATAAGTGTTGTAGTTTGTTTTGTAGAATTTAATCTTGTTCTAGGTGCTGTCTGAGTAAATGTTTTATTCTGAATAATTGGTTGCATGACATGGTATGAAATTTTGAGGATAGATTACTCTCTGTACTTCCTATTTGAAGTAATTTTTCTGAATTTAAGTGTTGGTTGTGTACTGAGTTACTTAATTCTTAGCAAACCATGATTTACATGCTATGTGTGCTAACTAAAACTTACTTTGTGAAGTTAATCATGTTGTTTGTGTAGTGAGACATGTTAAATAACTACTCTATAAATGATTGCCCATATGCTAGTTATATGTACTAATTGTTAGACTGCCACTTTATCGCGAAGTGTGTATGTTGTAATATTGTCTCTTGCATCACATATAGATACGACTGTTTTAGTGGACGGGACGTACGAGCTGATCCTGGAGTCCGAAGGAGGTGATCAAGAAGTCCAGGTGAACACCACTACACTAACTGAAGACCCGGGCCAAAGTCCGGAAGAGCCCAAGGCTGATCTAGCTAGTGACTACCGCGCAGGCAAGCCCCGGATATAAACCCAGTATTTCAAATTATGCACTTTATATACTACTTACTTGTGCATTTACAGTTCTTAGGATTTGAATTGAAACCCTAGATGCATGATCCTAGGAACCTATGTACTGAACACTAGACTTGAGTTCGAGTAATTGCTATGCTTATAGGACCGGTAAAAGTCGAGTGATTGCCTGTCACTCGCGAGCTTAATAGGAGTTGCTTGTTTACTTTCTGCATTCACTATAAGGACGTCGGACGGTGTCATGTTCGATATCAGGACCTTGGGTGAGACCCCGTCTGTGTTGATGAATTTTGCTAAGGTCGCGGTGTGTGGTAGCGGTGGTTAAGTGTTTGAACGTACTAGCCACATGCCGTAAATATGGTACACAGTAAGCCTAGTAGCTGATCGGACCGGTGAGTGGATATACCTTTCACTCTCTCTTAGAGATAGGTTTTTATGTTTATGTTGCGCAACACCACGGATGCAGGGAGGAAGTTGGTGCCCTATAGTCGGGGAGAGTGACCTTATCCATAAGCCGGAATGAAAGGTTAACGGTTGTTTGGGAATGACCCGACGGTGTTCCAAACGTGTGTGTTAGGTTTACCTTGCAATGTTGGAAATCCAATTCGAATCGTCCGTCTCTCGCGGATATTGAGACTACTTGATCCCTTTGCCACATAGAGTAATAAGAGTAATATTATTATGACCAATCTTGATGTTTGACTAAAGTTCTACCATGGTTGATTAGAAATAGTTGCTTACATAGAATGGTTAATCAACTAAAATATTGAAAGCTAAAATGTGTAATTAAGGACCTACTCTTTATTGCTTTTCAACAAAAGGAAAACCAGAGCCTTACAGAACCCTGCATAGTCTAGCTAAGTGGACTAAGTATATCCGTTGACAGTTAAGTCTTGCTGAGTATTAGTATACTCAGCCTTGCTATTGAATCCTGTTTCAGGTATGTGTTTTGAGGACCAGACCGCTAGTCTGACTTGGCCCTGCTCTTTGCCCTCTGGCTGGTCCGTAGAGTGGGATCCGTCTCCGGCCAGCAATGACCCCGACGAGTGATATCTTGCTTGGGCTAGCTTGGTATCCTTTTGTGACGTGTTGTAGCCGTCGTGTTTTCTTTCCGCTCTTTAAACTCTGAACTTTAAACTTATGTCTTGTATAATGTTTTACTGAGTTTGGACCTGTAATAACACTTTGAACTTGTTGTAATAACTGTTATGCCTGTGTTGTAAGATTTATGGTTGTAAGATCTCTGGACTCGCCTTCGTGCGGGGTATGCTTGTTCGATCCGAGATCCGGTGGTTGTATCGGGACGTTACCAGACAGACCAAGAATTGTTCCGTTTGAAGTGCGTTTGAGTCGGTGTTGCCTTTATGGTGATGGCCAGCGCACTTGAGCCGGGATAATTCAGGTGGTTCTGCCACAGCTGGTATCAGAGCTGCAAGTGTACACCAGAGGTGTTGGAACCTTAAAAATTGATTTCCGTATAAAATTTGACCAACAAAGTGTTTATAAAACTATGTTGGTTTCGTTAAGGATTGTGCATAGAATGTAAAGCCCTAGGAAAAAATTATGGGAGTTACTAGGTGGCTATCTATTTATGGTTTATTTATATCTGACTTCCAACACTTTACATTATGTCAAACCTTACTTTTGTGCACAATCAATCTTTTAAATTCTGTAACGACGCACCTACGCTAAGGTAAGAAGGTAAGGATCCTCAGTCAGCTGAGGGAGTCTGACCTTTCCCATCGGTGATGCGAGCCGAACGCTGCCCTCAAACAGTGGCTTACTTGAGGTGCTACCAATATACCAACTATTAGTTGACTATATTGGGAGTAAAGTATACTCAGTCAGCTGAGGGAGTCTGACCTTCCCGTCGGCGATGCAAACCGAACGCTGTGCTCAAGCAGTGGCCTACTTGAGCTACTGCCAATATACTGACCATCGGTCGATTATATTGGGAGTAAAAGTACCCTGTGAATACGTTGCCCCGGTAGCGTATGAGCACTTATCATGCAGTGTTGGACGCATGGATGCTGCTTCTATAGTGAGCGGTAATGTATGGGAACTCTTTCATGAGTGCTGGCATGAAAGGTTCAATGCATATATATGTTCTATCAATCTTCTGGAGGTACACTAACCGCGATTCGATAAGTTAAGAACGGTTAGAATTTATCGACTAGATATTATAGGGAGAGACGTATCTATGTTATGCCACCGTACTAACCGCGTAAGCCCAACAATAGTTGGCAATTATTTATCTTGTGAGGGCGAATAGATCGTGCATGCATAGTTTGATGATGTTTGATTTGATTCCTAGGATTTGAATTTGTTACATGAGCTTTTTAAGGAATTTCTAGCGTGGATCATCATGAATATGTCTTAGTATGCTTAAACAATAAGTTGAGTTAAAACTTGATATTAGGAGCATGTTTGTTGTTGGGAAAATTCGATTCATGCCACCACAACTCCGTGAAATTGGGTGTCATGTTGAAAATCATGCCACTCAATGGCATGATTTTCAACATGAGATCCAATTTCAAGAAATTGGAGTGGCATGGATCCAACTGACCCGGTGTTGAAACACTTAGACTTTCTTGGATGTAAAAGATGGAATTAAGTCATGCCTTCATCCTTAGCCCATCTTGATGTCATAATGATCTTTTCGTTCCATAGAATCTCAAATGATGAACCAGCACCAATTGTGGTTTGTTTACTTCCTGAGTCTTGTGAAATCATATAATCTTTGAATCAGAATCACATTTTTCCGCAGTCTTCTTAAAAGCTTTATTTGAGAAGTCTGGAGATAATCATATAACTCACATTTGAATCCTTTTGATTCAGATGGCGGACCTTCCGAGTATCTTCTGTGATGATGATGGATATGCTCATACTAATTGCCTGTACTGGGAGGGCTTTCCTAGGATTTTGTGGGATACGCTTCGTATTTTCCACTACCCAGAACCACCCCGGTACAAGGAACGATAGTTTTCTGAGGATGGAGTTCAGAAGTGCAGTGCCACCATGACCATTCCTCAGCACCCTACTTTGGCTTGGCCGTCTATTGAGATTGAGGTGGTTGGATATCGCCTTGTGGATGCTTTTCAGACAGCAGCCCTCAAAGCTATTACTACCTTCTGTGAGCACCATCTGAATGAAGTGGTCACTTATCCTATTGGCTTGTTTCTGGCAGTCAATGCTGGCAGCGCAGAGTGGCTCTTCAGGACCACCCACTTTGATCACTTATCTGGAGATGTGGCTGATGAAACTATCCAGGCGGTGATTAGGTATATGAATGCCCAGTACCGCTATCAAGTCCTTCAGCAGAGGCACATGGATCAGGTAATGGACTTGGCCCAGACTTTTCAGCGTGGTCTTAGCCTGAGAGACACTCAGATTCAGAGGCTTAATGAGGCTGTTGCTGGGAGAGATAACGCCATTGCCCAGTACGAGCTTCAGGTTCTGGAGCATGGTGCTGAAATAGTGCAGCGCAACACGGTGATTGCTTTTCTTCAGGAGCAGGTTCACGAGCTCCAATTAGAGCTGGGTGATACTATAGACCATATTGGTATGCTCCATGAGCAGCCAATACCCCCAGTTGTCCTAGCCGAGCCTGCAGCAGAAGAAGAAGAAGACCCAGAGGAGATTGAGGGAGTCTCAGAGATAGATTCCGAGCACGCGCCTGCCGAGCCTAACCCTCAGCCGGACGACTATTCCTCCGGCAGTGCTTCCTCTGTGGGCAACCTCGATGACTTCTAGGCATCTTAGGATTGTCATAGATAGCATGTGATCTTCCTTGTTGTAGTATATGTAAATAGGGAATAAAATGTTGTAAAATAGCCCTAGGAAGGAGTACCACTTGTTGTAGCATATGTGGTAGGGAAGTGTGATGCTAGGTTTGTAATATAAAGACTACCTTGGATGTAATATAAGTAGTGACTACCAGTTTGGAAATCATGACCTTTCTGCTTGCCGAATTTTTTATCACCTCATCTATGCATTTTTAGGCTGTTTGATGAATACCAAAGTTGTTGCAAATTTTGTAACCTGGGTGTTCACCAAATTTTAACCTATTTGGATCTATGTAGCTATATTTATAGTCAAAACACTACCATGATCCCTGATGAAAAACAGCGTAGCATAGAACGACGCAAAATGAATTTTAGGTTACATTTCCTACTGTTTTGCTTCAGGAGTTAAATACCGAAATGGTAGAGTATGAAGTTATCTAACAGCTGACCAATTTTGAGCCATGATGGTTGAGCAAATGTGTATTGTGCATATTGTGTTACACCGCATTTTGTTAAATTCTGCTGATTTTGTTTTGCAATCCAATGTATGATCATTGCACATACCATTGATTTTGGAAGCAAGGATAATGTATCCAATGGATGTCTTCCATAATTACAGATGATTGGTCATACCCGTGGATCGCCCGAAGGCTTCGGCCGTGAAACTGGCAGTGGATCTCAGCAGCCACCGCCACCACCGCCGAATCTGGCCGAGCCAATGGCCATGCAAACTGAATTGCTTCATCAGCTGGTGCAAGGGCAGCAGAATCCGCCACGCCAGCAGCAGCGTGGAGGATGTGATGAGCAACCAGCGGGTTACCAGGAATTCTTTGGTACCCAACCTCCGTTGTTCAGCTGGACTGATCAACCATTGGACGCCGATGCTTGGCTCCGTACTATTGAGTCCAAGTTTTCCTTGCTAGCAGTACCTTGTGCTGATGCGAACAAGGCTCAGTTCGCCATCCAGCAGCTTCGTAGCACCGCTCGCATTTGGTGGGACCACTATTGTGCTATGCAGGCTGCTGGACATATTATCTCTTGGGAGGAATTCCGGAATGCCTTTACGACACATCATATTCCAGAGGGACTGATTGAGAGGAAGTTGAATGAATTATTGGCTTTGAATTAAGGGACCCGCACTGTTCTTCAGTATGCACAGGCCTTCAATCACCTGAGCCAGTATGCGGGCCATCATGCAGATACTGACGCCATGAAGCGCGACCGTTTTCATCGTGGCCTCTACACCAAGCTCAAGGAACGCCTGAACCTTGTTCAGCCAGATACTTATAATGAGCTGGTCAATATGGCCATTACTCAAGAAGATTGTATCGCCGCGCATCGTGCCGAGAAGAAGCGAAAGGCACCAACGGGACCCTCGAGTGCTCAGCCACCAAAGTATCGTCTGGTACAGAATACTCCACCAAGAGCTCCACAGAGAAATGCCCCAACGGGCAGGTTTGTTTTTAGGCCGCCTCAGCAACAGGGAGGATTCAGACCTCCAGTCTTTCAGCAGCCGCAGCAGTTTGGCCCAAGGCCAAATGCCCCACAGTTCAATAGCGGGACGGTGACAATCGATGTTTCAATTGCGGCAGTACTTCCCATTTCGCCAAGAATTGCCCGCAACCCAAAAAGTCTTATCCAGGGCAGAACTCCAACCAGAACAACAAGGGCAAGGGCAAGAAGCAAATGGTGCAAGTCCGACAGGGGCGAGTTAATTTCACTACTCTTGCAGAGCTTCCCGAAGGAGCACCAATCATGTTAGGTACTTTATCTATCCACAATAAACCTGCAGTCATAATATTTGATTCTCATGCAACTCATAGTTTTATAAGTGCCAAATTTGGAGCAAGGGTAGGATTGGATTTTTGTCATACCAAGAGATCTTACATGATAGCAACCCCTGGTGGGATGATAGCTTCCAATCAAATCATTAGACATGTGCCAATTAAGTTGGGTAGCAAATTGATAAAGACAGATTTGATCTTGTTGAACTTAGAAGGCATGGATGTTATTTTGGGCATGGATTGGATGACTAGACATAAAGTACTGTTAGATATCTCTTCCCGAGCTATTGAGATAGATTCACCTTATCAAGGAGCCACCATACTCTATTTACCACAACGAGAGTGCTTCAACTCTTGTGCTTATGCCATAAAAGAAATTAAAATTGAAGATATTCATGTTGTGTGTGAGTATGCGGATGTATTTCCAGATGACTTGCCTGGAATGCCCCCTGATAGAGATATCGAATTCATTATCGAGCTTCAACCCGGTACCGCCCCTATCTCTAAGAGGCCGCACCGTATGCCTCCAAATGAGTTGGCAAAATTGAAAATCCAACTTCCAGACCTTCTTGACAAGGGTTTTATTCGTCCAAGTGCTTCACCATGGGGATGTCTAGCCCTGTTTGTGAAGAAAAAGGACAACAGTTTGAGGCTATGTGTTGACTATCGACCACTCAATGTGGTCACTATTAAAAACAAGTATCCTCTTCCCCGCATTGATGTCCTGTTTGATCAGTTAGCTGGAGCCAAGATTTTTTCTAAGATCGATCTTCGTTTTGGCTACCATCAAATAAAGATCAAGCCTTGTGACATTCTGAAAACAGCTTTCTCGACCAGATATGGACTCTATGAGTATCTGGTTATGTCTTTTGGTCTTACCAATGCCCCGACATACTTTATGTACCTCATGAATTCAGTCTTCATGCCGGAGCTTGATAAATTCGTCGTGGTGTTCATCGACGACATTTTGATCTACTGCAAGAATGAAGAAGATCATGCTCAGCATTTACGCATCGTTCTTCAACGATTACGAGATCATCACCTTTATGCCAAATTCTCCAAGTGTGAATTTTGGCTGGATAGTGTGAAATTTTTAGGCCACACTATCTCCAGTGAAGGTATATCTGTTGATCCATCTAAAGTCCAAGAAGTGATGGATTGGGAACCTCCTACTTCAGTCCATCAGATTCGCAGTTTTCTCGGTTTAGCTGGATACTATCGTCGATTCATTCCTGATTTCTCTAGAATAGCCAAACCTATGACGGAGTTATTAAAGAAAGGAGTGAAATTTGTTTGGGATGATAAATGTGAAGAAGCCTTTCAAACTCTCAAAGCGCGACTGACTACTTCTCCAGTGCTGGCTACACCGGACAGTACCAAACCTTTTGATGTCTATTGTGATGCTTCTGGTACGGGACTTGGTTGTGTACTTATGCAAGACAACCGGGTGATCGCTTATGCATCAAGAGCTCTCCGAAATCATGAGAAGAACTATCCAACACATGATCTGGAGTTAGCAGCTGTCATAAATGCTCTTAAGCTCTGGAGACATCATCTTATGGGAACTCATTGTAACATTTACACTGACCATAAGAGCCTCAAGTATATCTTGACCCAAGCTGATCTCAACATGAGACAGAGACGCTGGCTAGAATTGATAAAGGACTATGATCTAGAAGTGCACTATCATCCAGGAAAGGCTAATGTGGTTGCGGATGCACTCAGCCGCAAGTCACAATGCCATTGTCTATCTGTAGATCCATTCAACGAAACTCTATGCCAAGAAATGATGAAACTAAACCTAGAAATGGTACCTCAAGGAAGTCTGAACCATATAGCTGTCGAGCCTACACTTCATGATGAAGGTATCAAAATAATCAAGGAAAAGCTATCCCAGGGAGAAGCAAAGTACAAATGTTTCCGTGTGGATCATAAAGGAGTTTTGTGGTTTGAATTTCGTCTTATTGTACCCAAGAATCACCAGCTTAGAAAACAAATCCTTGATGAGGCACATCTATCGAAGTTTTCTATTCATCCCGGTAGTACCAAGATGTACCAGGATCTTAAACAGAATTTCTGGTGGACTCGAATGAAAAGAGATATCGCCAAATACGTTTCTGAGTGTGATGTCTATCAAAGAGTTAAGGCTAGTCACTTGAAAGTAGCTGGTACTCTCCAACCTTTAACCATTCCATCCTGGAAATGGGAGGACATCAGTATGGATTTTATCGTTGGCTTACCCAACACTTCTCAGAAGCATGATTCTATTTGGGTAATCGTTGATAGACTCACCAAGACCGCTTATTTTATTCCTGTGAATACAACTTATTCTGCCAAGAAGTATGCAGAGATCTATCTCGACCAGATTGTCCGTCTACATGGAGTTCCAAAGACGATCATTTCTGATCGTGGGGCGCAGTTCATTGCACGTTTCTGGGAGCAATTGCAAGAATCCCTTGGAACCAAATTGATTCGTAGTTCAGCCTATCATCCACAAACAGATGGGCAAACTGAACGAATCAATCAAATCCTTGAAGATATGTTGAGGGTATGTGCTATTCAATATGGCAAGAAATGGGATAAGTGCCTAGCACTGGCAGAGTTCTCATATAATAACAGTTATCAATCAAGCTTGCAAATGGCACCATTTGAAGCGTTATACGGTCGAAGGTGTCGAACTCCTTTGAGTTGGTCACAAGCCAGAGAACGCAAAGTCTTTGGGCCAGATCTAGTCATTGAGTGTCACACCCGGTTTTAAGGGCAAAACCGACTGCATATCTATATGTATGCCAGGATCAAGTTTCATACATATAGAGACATTATAAGTGAATTAATCAGTACAATATCACGAAAAGGAGAAAAACAACAACTAAAAGACTATCAGAGTTTACAGCTTATCCTGGAAACGGAGACTCCAAACTTCACAGGCAATCAACTGGGGGTTGCGTACGCCTAGAACTCAGCATCATCTTCAAAAGACTTCACATCAACTTTTCCTTCTGAGCAGCAGTAAGCAAGGGTGAGTACACTTATGGTTGGTACTCAGCAAGGCCACAAGAAATAACCAGAAAATGATTTAATTCACTCTTTAAGTTTATTAACCATGTGAGGGTCCAAGCCACTCTTGACCGTGAGCACGGCTAATATATCAGTTTTACACTCTGAGAGGTTGTACACTTTCACCACAATTCGCGTAAAAGTTCCGAAGAACTTTGAACCCAACCACGCATATGTGCTGATCAGGCACGATACCACACTTCTGAGGTGTGATTGCATAGGGACGCTACGAGGCCTTTACAAAGAATCCCTATATGTATGTGTTGGTCCCTGCCGTTGCGGTCCCTCAAAAGACACAGCTTCCTTCACCCGCCCCACAACACAAACTCATAACCACCAAGCAAACAACCCCAACACAACGTATAGTTCATCTAATTACTTAGCCAAGACCAGAGCCATATAGTATTGTGGTTGTACGGTTTTCTTGGGTGGTTCTCCATGTTCCAAATAAATCATATCATCTTGTAAATAAAGCATAGATAGAAGTATGGTTAGGGTCACTTGCCATTCTCCAACGAAAAGCTGCTCTTACTGCTCTTCAGCTTTTGCTCACTTGCAATTCTTGATCTTCAATCTTTGAATGGCGATCCTTCTACTCGGAGCAATCAACGAACAACCATACAAAGCAAACAAAAAGATACAACTAAGAACATTACACCATAACAAAAGAAAGGCTTTAAAAGAATGTACTAAAGGATAGGGCCCGCTGCTACGGTTACGAGAGCTCAAGAAACACGGAAAACGGAACTCAAATGGTGATTCTATAGACAAAACGGTGCTTCAGCGATCTAGTCGCGATTAACTATAGAGTTGAAGACTAGCAGGAAATATTTGCAAGACATAGTAAACTGTGCTCACATAGGATAACAAGGTCATAAAGCTATCGCACACGTTGCAAGGATCACGTGAGCGCGAGAATTGATGGAAACGGAGCTAAAACGAAGAAGTTATGGCTAAAACAGTGCACCAGGGATTTGTTTGTGAGAATTTTGAACTTCCAGGGGCTAGCATCAAAGAAATTAGGGCTAAAAACTTAATTAAACCCTATATGCAGGGGCTAACAAGCAAAAACAAGGTCTAGGGACAAAGGGTCCTATTTCTGGGAAAGACAGGGGCTAAAACAGAAAAGAAAGGACCTTTTTGCAATTATTTTTGAACTAGATTGGACCGAGGGTTGATTTCAAGAAAACTGAGGGGCTCTTTTGCAAAAGTTCCTCGGTTGGCCGGTATATGGCTGGTTTGACTCGGGCTAGATTGGATCTGGGCCGCTGGATTTCGATCGAACGGCCAGGATTGGATCGGGCGGGTAGCGGCGACGCAAGGCACCGGCGGCGACACTGCGCGGCGGCGGAGCTCGCCGGCGTTGGTCGAAACGGCCGTCCAGGCTTGGATTTAGCTCGGGTTTGGTACGGGAAGCAAGAGAGCGGCGCGGCGAACTCGACTGGGTGCTCTACGCGGTGTATAGGCGAGCGGAGCAGGGCTCACGACGGTGAGGGGCGGAGCGGTCGTAGGAGCTTGCTCTGACGAGCAAATCCGGGCGAGAAAGAGCAAGAGAGAGAGAGAAAAGGATTCGGCGACGTGTCTCACCCTGGCGTGAAGCTCTGGAGCAGCTCGAACACGACAGGGAGGTGGCGAAGCGGCGGTACGCGAGCGGCGGCCGAGCTCGAGAAGAGAGGGCGGCGCGAGCTAGGGTTTCAAGGCGAAGGTGGCGGCTGCGACTTGATGCGGGTCAAGGGGGTGGTCTCAGCGTGCGTGCCACGCCAAGCTCGGACGGCGCGTGGCGTGCGGCGGCCGGACTCTGCGAGAGTCCGCTCGTCGCGGGGAAGGGGACGGCCCTGACGGGCGGGTCCCGCATGGCAGTGAGAGTGAGAGGGGAGTGGTCGGGTTGGGCTGGAAAAGAAGATGGGCCGGCGGGGGGGTTTCTGGGCCAGGAAAAAGGAAGGAAAAGGGAGAGGGTTGGGCCTCCAGGGCTGAAATGGTTTAGGAGAAAAGGAAAAGGTTTTTCATTTCCTGAAAACAACTCAAACACATTCATTTGAATTTAAATTAGGAGAATTTAAATTCAACTGAACCCAAACAATAAAATAAATGCAATTCAGCATGAATGCATAACCAAAACGACCTCATTTAATTTAGAAGACAACCAATTATTATTATTTTTTGTACAAAATTCCCTGAAAATAAAATAAATGTTAGCAAACTTTTAAAAATTATCAGAAAATTGTTGTTTTATTTTTAATTTTAATCGCATCCTGAAATCCAAAAATTTCAGGGTGTGACGTTGAGGCAGAAAGGAAAGTCAAAGTTATCCAGAACAATCTTAAAGTAGCCCAATCAAGACAGAAAAGTTATGCAGACAAAAGAAGAGAACCTTTACAGTTCAAGGTAGGGGATTTCGTATATCTGCGAGTATTTCCTACTAGAGGTGTTCAACGCTTCGGCATAAAAGGGAAATTGGCACCCCAATACATCAGACCATTTGAAATCATCAAAACTTGTGGTCCAGTTGCTTACCGAATCCGTCTTCCTTCTCAGTTGGCCGCCATTCATGATGTTTTCCATATCTCTCAACTCAAGAAATGCATCAAAGTGCCCACTGCGATCATTAAACCACAAGATATCGAAATTAAACCCGATCTATCTTATGCTGAATAGCCAATCAGAGTTCTTGACACCAAAGAAAGAAGTACTAGAAGGGAGAAGGTTAGAATGTACAAAATCCAGTGGAATCACCATACCGAGGAAGAAGCCACGTGGGAGACTGAAACTTATCTCCAAAGAAATTTTCCCGACTTTCTTAGAACTAATCCAGGTACCAAACCTTTCCGTCCTTATTCTTCCTATAATCTCGGGGCAAGATTCCTTTTAGGGGGGAGGGCTGTGACACCCTAGGCATCTGCACAGTAGAACTGTATTTATTTTATGCATCATGTGCTTAATTTGCTTGAACAAGGGTCTTATTTTAAAAATATAAGGCTAATTGTGTAAATATGATTTGATGTAAGGACCTTCCTATAATTTAATTTGAATAAGATGGGTGAATATTGCTTTTGTGGGGGGTTTCTTTGTAAAATTTAATGTAATCATTACATGGCAGAAAAATTTTACTTTTCAATCTGAAATTAAGGTGAATTTGCTTTGGAAAAGACAAAAGTCCATTAAATTCAAAATCCTTTCTATGTTTTCAATATAACTCTTCAACCTTTGGTCAAATCAATTTTGGCACAACATCAAAGTTGTAGATCTTGAAAAGTTGAACAACTTTCATGTTGGGCACTTTTTCATTTGAGCCATAGTTTAGGAGTTATTTTTATTTTATAGTAGGACCCCTAAACTTTTCAGAAATTGCAAACAAGTCCAGCTGTCATCTTCCTCCTCTCTCCCTCTCTGCTTCCTCTGCCACCGGCGCAGAGCGGCGTCGCCGCCACTCAGGGAGGCCGCAGGCCACCTCCTATTGTCCAACGCCACACGCGGCACCCCCGCAACCCCCTGGCCCCACTCCACCCGCGCTGGAGCCCTCCTCCCCTCGCCACGCTACCTCGGTCGAACTCCGCGGCCGCCACCACGCCGCCGCCGTGGCTAGCTCAGGGAAGAGCCTCGGCTCCCCTTGTCTCGCACGCTTCAGCACCAGGAGAACCCCCGCGTTCCAATTCCCTCCCTCTCTTGCCAGTTCCCCGCCCCAAACGGATGTGGCACATGGGATCGTTAGCACTAGACGTATGGGACGTGACCCAAGAGAGGAGATCCTGCTCCTTTGTCCCGTATGGGTAAGCTGGTTCGACGGGGACGTCGAATCCTAACGGGAGGAGATTGTCACGGCCCACGGGCCAACTGGGCCGCACGGGTTACTGTAGCACGAGCTACTGTAACGCTGCGGCACAGTACCTCTTTTAGTCCCAGACTGGAAATGGAAAGGGAGTTGAACCAGCTTAAATAGCCGGTCCCTGGGAAGCTAGTAACTCCGGTTCGAACTTTTTGCGCGAAGCGAGGACGAAAGCGCAAGAGAGTTATTTAGCAAGTGTGTTTTACCCATCTCGTCAGAATCAGAGGTCAAACCCCTCCCTCTGCTCTGACGCCGGCCAAGGGCCTTTCTGCTAGGATTCAAAAACTTCTAGGGGTCCAAGTGTAAAAACGACATGAACTCTAGAATTCAAATTAGTAAACTTTGAAAATGCCTAGCAATTCGTAGAAAAATCGTAAAAATACAAATCCAAATGTTTTGGAATCCTTGTTACAAGACCTACAAGTTTTGTTACATACACATCTTCTGTTTTGGTCTGCATGTTAATCCAAGAAAAAGAGTAGAATAAATAGGCTTTATTTGTTCTAGGAGTTGTACTCAGTAACTTCATGTGGTTTTTGGCTAGAATGTGTCTTGCAGTGTTACTAGTACCTGGCAAAAATTTGAACCCTTTTTGACATATTTAACTAGGTCAAAGTTTCAAGATTCCTAGATCTACTAGTTTTACTAATGTATTTATGCTGGAAGAAATATTAAAGTTCTGAGTGTGAAATTTTTTCCATGCATGCATGCCACAAAAACCTTGCTGTTGTGAAAGTTTTAGAAATTTTAGATCTATTTAACTATATATTTGATTTAATGCTTGTCAAGTAGGCTTTAATTGTGATAAATATTTGTGGAAATCTATTCTGGTCATATGTTCATTTCTTTGAAATATAGGATCCAGAAATATTATAGAACTTTCTGTACTAATTAGTTTTACCAAATGTTGTTTAATTTTGTCAAAATTATTACTTTTGTTTTATGACTAGATAAATTATAAAAAATTTATAGGACGTTCATAAGAATATGAAGCCAGTTATGAGAAATTTTGAGCTTCATAAGTGTTGTAATTTGTTGTGTAGAATTTAATCTTGTTCTAGGTACTGTCTGAGTAAATGTGTTTATTCTGAATAATTGGCTGTATGAAATGGTATGAAATTTTCAGGATAGATTACTCTCTGTACTTCCTGTTTGAAGAAATTTTTCTGAATTTAAATACTGGTTGTGTACTGAGTTACTTAATTCTTAGCAAACCATGATTTACATGCTATGTGTGCTAACTAAAACTTACTTTGTGAGGTTAATCATGTTGTTTGTGTAGTGAGACATGTTAAATAACTACTCTATAAACGATTACCCATATGCTAGTTATGTGTACTAATTGTTAGACTGCCACTTTATCGCGAAGTGTGTATGTTGTAATACTGTTTCTTGCATCACATATAGATACGACTGTTTTAGCATACGGGACGTACGAGTTGATCCCGAAGTCTGAAGGAGGTGATCAAGAAGCCCTGGTGAACGCCACTACACTGACTGAAGACCCGGGCCAAAGTCCGGAAGAGGCCAAGGCTTATCTAGCTAGTGACTACCGCGAAGGCAAGCCCCGGACATAAACCCAGTATTTCAAATTATGCACTTTATATACTACTTGTGCATTTACAGTTCTTAGGATTTGAATTGAAACCCTAGATGCATGATCCTAGGAACCTATGTATTGAACACTAGACTTGAGTTCGAGTAATTGCTATGCTTATAGGACCGGTAAAAATCGAGTGATTGCCTGTCACTCGCGAGCTTAATAGGAGTTGCTTGTTTACTTTCTGCATTCACTATAAGGACGTCGGACGGGGTCATGTTCGATATCATGGCTTTGGGTGAGACCACGTCTATATTGATGAATTTTGCTAAGGTCGCGGTGTGTGGTAGCGGTGGTTAAGTGTTTGAACGTACTAGCCACATGCCGTATATATGGTACACGGTAAGCCTAGTAGCCGATCGGACCGGTGAGTGGATATACCTTTCATTCTGTCTTAGAGATAGGTTTTTATGTTTATGTTGCGCAACATCACGGGTGCAGGGAGGAAGTTGGTGCCCTGTAGTCGGGGAGAGTGACCCTATCCACAAGCCATGTTTGTTAGGTTTACCTTGCAAGGTTGGAAATCCAAATCGAATCGTCTGTCTCTCGCGGATATTGAGATTACTTGATCCCTTTGCCACACAGAGTAATAAGAGTAATATTATTATGACCAATCTTGATGTTTGACTAAAGTTCTACCATGGTTGATTAGAATTAGTTGCTTACATAGAATGGTTAATCAACTAAAATATTGAAAGCTAAAATGTGTAATTAAGGACCTACTCTTTATTGCTTTTTAGCAAAAGGAAAACCAGGGCCTTACAGAACCCTGCATAGTCCAGCTAAGTGGACTAAGTATATCCGTTGATGGTTAAGTCTTGCTGAGTATTAGTATACTCAGCCTTGTTGTTGAATCCTGTTTCAGGTATGAGTTTTGAGGACCAGACCGCTAGTCTGACTTGGCCCTGCTCTTTGCCCTCTGGCTGGTCCGTAGAGTGGGATCTGTCTCCGGCCGGTAATGACCCCGACGAGTGATATCTTGCTTGGGCTAGCTTGGTATCCTTTTGCGACGTGTTGTAGCCGTCGTGTTTTCTTTCCGCTGCTTAAACTCTGAACTTTAAACTTATGTCTTGTATAACGTTTTACTGAGTTTGGACCTGTAATAACACTTTGAACTTGTTGTAATAACTACTATGCCTGTGTTGTATGATTTATGGTTGTAAGATCTCTGGACTCACCTTCATGCGGGGTATGCTTGTTCGATCCGAGATCCGGTGGTTGTATCGGGGCGTTACCCGACAGACCAAGAATTGTTCCGTTTGAAGTGCGTTTGAATCGGTGTTGCCTTTATGGTGATGGCCAGCGCACTTGAGCCGGGATAATTCAGGTGGTTCTGCCACAATCATGATGAATCTTATACTAAGCGTTGTTGTTGGCAAGATTCATCATTTATCTCGTATCGTGTCGATCCACTTCTGTTTACGTGCTTCATGTTACGGATCGGCTCTTTACGGCCGAACGCATGCTACCCGCTCGATCACTACACACCACGACATGTGCTGCAACATGTGCACGCGGTGATCCGGGGGATTTGTGTGTTTTCGGCACCTTTACTCTGCATGTCTTAGATTTACTTGTTTTTCTTAGATGAGTTTCCTTGGAGACTCGGATGATTGGTTTCGTGCATAAATATTGGCTCGTAAGTTACGGATGTTCCTAGGGCAATCTTGCCAATGCACTGTGTAGATTGATTTCGGGATGTTCCTATGTTCACTTTAGTTGTGTATTTGGCCCTAGGATTACTATCTCGGGACGTTCCTATGCTCGCTTTAGTCGTTTATCTGGCCCTGGAGTTAATTTATGCTGTGAGTAGAATAGATTGCTTTCTGGCCCGTTTCTTTGTCGATATTTTGCATGAGGCACGAGTCGATCTGAGGCTGTAAGTAGTTTATATCATGTTCAGAGTAAAGTCGTACTTTATTTATATATACATCTGCTAACCCACTGCAGGGGAGCCATCGGCCAATCGGCCGATGCAACAAGCAAGGAATCTACGCTAAGAGCCGATTGGCTCTGGCGTTTGCCGATCCAGAGAGATCGATAGGGAATTTTATACTGGTTTTTATGTCTATTTTCTAGGGCGATTCGTCAACACCGTCCACAAACCTTCCTGGCTGGAGGTCAAGCCAGGTGGCATGCCCGGAACACCCGCCGTTGGAACCACTTCTGGAGAGATGACCGCAGTAGTAGCGCGATCTCCCGGCACCCTGAGTGTGTAGCCTCCATACGGTCGGCCCGTTCGGTATTTGGAGAAACACACTCTTTTGGCATGCCCAGTGGGACCAGACTAGGAAGATCCCATGCCTCCAAAGAAGAATCCCTCCACCGCCAGCGACGACGAAATAACCGAGACCAGTGAGCTGTCGGCGGTCACGTTGCAGGACCTCAAGGGAGAACATAGGAAGCTGTACGACGACACCCTGGCGAAGCTCACACAGGATCTTCTGGCTCGGTTCGTCCGAACCCGACATGGTGGCGTCAGGACCGTCGGCCACACCGATGATCTCCTCAATGGCGTGGATCTCTCTACGCCCTCGGAGGAGTGAAGCACGGCGCTACGATAAGAGATGAACTACATGATCAGCCATGCCCTCATCCATCAATCCGAGGTCCTCGTCAACTCCATGGAGAGTCTCATCGCCCGAGTCATCAAAGCCGTGCTAGAAGGCAAGTACGCACCAGCGGGCCCCACTTTCGGATCCGATGGGAACGAAAGGCTCTTCTACACTCGGCCCCTTGAGTAGATGCAGATCACCATACCTGAAGGCACGAGGGCGGAGTACCTTGTCTACAGGCCTGAAGAGCCCGATCGACCACCGTCGGTCTACGACCACCCTCCCGCCTACATACCTGAGGGTTTCCACTGCAGGCTGCGATACAGGCCCCTGCGTGAGGGGGAGGAAGCGCCTCCACGTCCAGCTGTCGCCCCCAACAACAACAACAGTCCAGATTACGACCTACTGGAGTGGCAGGTAGAGTACGGAGGCAGGCTGGTTCTCAGCAACCAGGCCGTATTTATTGGAGGAAACACTGTTGGTACTATCCAGGACCAGTTGACAAGCCTTCTCCGTGACCAGTTCGACATCACTCCGAAGTGCACCATGATCGGATACGCCAAGCCGTACCCAGAGGAGTTTGACCAACTGCTGCCCCCGCCCAAGTTCAAGGTGCCAGAGTTCTCCAATTTCAGCGGCAATGACAACACCAGCACCGTTGAGCACATCAGCCGATACACGGCTCAACTGGGAGTGGCCGCTGCGGCCGAACACAAGAAAGTTCGGCTCTTCTCTCTGTCGCGCTCTAGGCTAGCTTTCGGCTGGTACACTATGCTGGCTCCAGGATCAATCACCTCCTGGAAGCAACTAGAGGATCAATTCCATGCTCACTTCTTCACCGGCTCCAGTGAGATGTCTATCTCCGACTTGACCTCCCTTCGCCAGCAACAGGGTGAGTCAGTCGCCCAATACTTTCAGAAGTTCAGGGAGATCCAGAACAAGTGCTACTCTCTGCGCCTCACTAAGAAGAATCTAGTGGAGCTAGGATACGGAGGACTGCTGCGCCCGACCAAGAATGCGTATGGGCCTGCCGATTTCTATTTAATCGGCACTCTTTTGAGCAAGGTGTCGGCCTACGAGCGCCAACACCCAGAGGCACACCAGGAGAAGTACAGGAAGCCGATCTCCTACCTCCACGCCAATGAGGAGGGATCGGCTGATGAAGCCGATGTAGCAGTGGTGCAGTGGGCCCGGGGGGCACAACCGGTCCCTTGCCAGTGGCTCAAGGCACCGGAAGCCCCGGTCACATTCGACTTCGACACGTCCAAGACTGAGCAGATCTTTGATTTACTACTCAAGGAGAAGCAACTCGTGCTGTCAGCCGACCACAAGATTCCGTCAGCTGAGGAATTGAAAGGTAGAAGATACTGCAAGTGGCACAATGCCACGTCTCAATGCATGGCTGATCATACGGATCAATTTCAATGGTGTCCAGGAGGTTTGACCAGGTCTCAGAAGCGACATGTTTAGAGGCTACACTAGCTGGAAATCATTGAAGAAGAGCGAGAACAGATTCTGAACAAGAAAGGAGTCAAATCACAAGTCTGTCGTGTCAAGGCTAAGGCCGATGGTAAATCGGCCAGTAACAGTTCCACACCGATCCAAGTAGTCGGTTCTTCAGAAAGTTCCTAATGGATGAGTTCCTAGAAGAAGAAGGGAAATTGGGACAGGGATTTACGTCTGCTGATTTATTAGAAGAAATTGATATTGGAGATGGTAATAGACCAAGGCCGACGTTTATTAGTGCCAATTTGGATCCCAAATACAAACAAGAATTGAAGAGTTTGTTAAAAGAATACAAAGATTGCTTTGCTTGGGAATACTATAAAATGCCTAGCTTGGATAGGTCTATTGTAGAACATCATTTACCTATAAAACCGGAATATCAGCCATATCAACAAGGAGCAAGACGGTACAATCCTAAGATTTTGCCAGATATAATGGCTGAGATCACACGATTAATTGAAGCTAATTTTATTCGGCAGTGTCGTTATGCCGAATGGATTTCTAATGTGGTTCCTGTTTACAAGAAGAATGACAAACTACGAGTGTGCATTGATTTTAGGAATCTCAACAAAGCTACGCCGATGGATGGTTACCCTATGCCGATAGCTGATATATTGGTAGATGCTGCTGCTGGGCACAAAGTAATTAGTTTTATGGATGGCAATGCTGGAAACAATCAATTTTTTATGGCAGAGGAAGACATCCACAAGACTGTGTTCAGATGTCCAGGACATCTCGGTTTACTAGAATGGGTAGTCATGACCTTCGGATTAAAAAATACCGGTGCTACGTACCAGAGAGCCATGAATTATATCTTTCATGAACTCATCGGCAAAATTGTAGAGATATATATTGATGACGTGGTTGTGAAGTCAAAGGGGCACCAAGAACATTTGGCCAATCTGTGTAGAGCTTTGAAGACATGGTTTAAAGATTAATCCAAACAAGTGCGCTTTTGGTGTGTCAGCTGGCCAATTCTTGGGTTTTATGGTACATGAACGAGGAATTGAAATTAGTCAGAAGACTATATCAGCTATCGACAAAGTTGAAGCCCCTACGACGAAAGTTGAACTTCAGTCATTGATCAGCAAGATTAATTTTATTGGAAGATTTATATCTAATCTGTCAGGAAAAATTCAGTCGTTCAGTTCTTTACTGAAGTTGAAGGCCGATCAGGAATTTGTATGGAGAGAGGAACATCAGAAGGCATTGGATGAGATCAAACATTATCTGGTAAAGCCTCCGGTATTGGTTCCTCCCCAAAAGCACAAGCCGTTTAAACTGTATTTATCGGCTGATGAGCGTGCTATCGGATCGGCCCTTATTCAAGAATTTGAAGGAAAAGAAAGAGCTATTTATTTTGTGAGCAGAAGGTTACTGGATGCTGAAACCAGGTATTCTCCTGTCGAGAGATTGTGCCTTTGCTTATACTTTTCCTGCACCAAGCTTAGACACTATTTATTATCGGCTGAGTGTGTTGTTGTGAGCAAAGATGATGTTATTAGATACATGTTCTCGTTGCCGATTTAAAAGGGAGAATAGGGAAATGGATTTTGGCATTGTCAGAATTTGATTTGAGATATGAATCGGCTAAAGCAGTTAAGGGTCAAGCCGTAGTTGATTTTGTCGTGCAACATTGTGGACCAGAGCTAAATGTGGTAGATCTTGTTCCTTGTACTTTATTCTTTGATGGATCTTCGTGTGGGAATGGTTCTGGAATTGGTGTGGTGCTGATTTCCCCTCGGGGGGCAAATTTTGAGTTCTCATTTCCGATTGAAGCCTCAACAACCAATAATCAGGCTGAGTATCGTGCTGTTCTCAAGGGAATTCAATTACTTCGAGAGATCAAAGCCGATATTGTTGAGATTTTTGGAGATTCTATGCTGGTGATTAATCAGTTTGTTGGGGAGTATGAATGCAAAGATGATATTTTACATTTATATCATGAAGAATGTCTCCGGCTGCTGAAAGAATTCAAGAAAGTAACCATCGAGCACGTTCCCAAATTTCATAACAGTGATGCAAATCGGCTGGCTCAGCATGCTTCAGGATATCGGCCGATGGAAGGAATAATGGCCTTGGAGTTAACAGCTGATGATTGCAGGAAAGAGATTATTGATTATTTGAAAGATCCATCCAAGAAAATGAATAGAAAAATCAGATTCCAGGCAATCAAGTATGTGTTATTGGAGGAAGATTTATATTATCGGACAATTGATGGGGTTTTGCTCAAATGCATTGATAAAGAGGAGGCAAAAGTGTTGATGGGTGAAATTCATGAAGGTGTCTGTGGATCCCATCAATCGGCCTATAAGATGAAATGGTGATCAGGAGGAACGGATATTTTTGGCCGACGATGCTGGAAGATTGCTTCACTTATTACAGAGGTTGCCAAAAATGTCAGAAATTTGGGAGTGCGCCAAGAGTTCCTGCGTCAACCATGAATCCCATAATCAAGCCGTGGCCGTTTAGAGGATGGGGAATTGATTTGATCAGCCAGATATATCCTTCATCCAGTAAAAATCATAAATTTATCTTGGTGGCCACTGATTATTTCACCAAGTGGGTTGAAGCGATTCCTCTGAAAAATGTTACATCAAAAGAGATGATTGGATTCGTCAAATAACATATTATCTATCGGTTTGGTATCCCACAGACCATTACGGCCGATCAGGGTACTATGTTTACGTCAGATGAATTTGAGGAATTTGCTGCTGGAATGGGGATTAAATTGCTGAATTCTTCTCCATATTATGCCCAAGCTAATGGTCAGGCAGAGGCATCTAATAAAGGGGTTATCAAATTGATCAAGAGAAAGATTGATGAATATCCTAGAAAATGGCATATTGTGCTTCATGAAGCTTTATGGGCATACAGAATGGCTTGTCATGGCACTACAAAGGTGTCTCCATATCATTTAGTATACGGGCATGAAGCTATTCTCCCATGGGAGTTGAAACTTGATTCACGGCGTGTCACGTTTCAGAATCAATTGACGGCCGATGAATATTCTACTCTAATGAAAGATGAATTAGAGGATTTGACTGGCCATCGGCTGAAGGCTCTTATAAATGTTGAGGTGAATAAAGCCAGAGTTAACCAATGGTATGATAAAAAGGTAAAAGCCAAAACCTTTGAGCAAGGAGAATTGGTTCGGAAGTTGATTTTGCCGATAGGAACAAAGAGTTCGAAATTCGGCAAGTAGTCACCAACATGGGAGGGACCATTTAGAGTAAGCAGATGCGTTCCTGGTAATGCTTATATTTTAGAAACGCTTGAAGGGGAGGAATACTCTAGAGCTCTTAATGGGAAATATTTGAAGAAATATTATCCTAGTATTTGGGTTGATGCATAGCCGATTGGTCTGAATTATCGGTTGAGTTGTTATGGCCGATATGATATGTATCGCCCTTAGTGCAAAAAATCTAAACATTCCAAAGTATTTGGATTCAGTGGAAGTCGGTAGAGAAAAAAGAAATACTTCATTGATAAGAGTATTTACAAAAGGGCTGATCAGATGATCTGGCCGATACAGCAAAGGCTATTCCTAAAAGACGCTACTCCTAGAAATCTAGTCATCGGCAAAAACATTGCCGATGATCGCCTCTATGCTAACATCTTCAGAGATGGCAGTGGCTGCCATCCTCATGTCGTCGGCGAGATCTTCGAAAGCCAACCAATCCTCGCTGCCCGACGAGAAGTGGGCCGGTTCAACTTGCGAGAAGTTGTGGCCGGACTCGAGCTGAGCTGTGGCGAGGGCCACAGCGGCGCCACGGTGAACCCCATAACCGGCGACCTCCCAGACGCAGTTGGGGACGTCTTGCAGACGGGCGGCAATGGTGTCGCCGCGCGCGTTCACCGACTCAGTGGTGGTGGCTGCTGCGGCGTGGAGGGTTTGGACCTGCGACTCCAGGACTGAAGCAAGATGTCAGAAAAAGAGTCAGAAGAGCAGGATGGAGCAATGCTTCGGGAGGGGCAACTTACAAGCGACCCTGGAGTCGGCGGCGGTGAGTTGGGTCTGGAGGATTGCCCGATCGGATTGCGCCGCCTCCAGTTCGGCAGCAAGGAACTGAGACCAGATAGTCTCCTGGGAGTAATTCTGACGAGCTTCGTCCTTCTCGTGAAGGAGCTGGCAAATGTACTCCTTGGTGCTCTCAGGAACACCAGGGAAAGGGGGCCCCTCCGAACCGGAGGAGTCCGAAGAAGAGGAGGCGTCGTCACTGTGCAAAGATTGGAGATCAGAACCAAGCAAGAATATGGTAATCAAGAAATGAAAAAAGGGGCCTTACCCCAAGCGGCGGCGGATCGCCGGAGGAGCGTCAGAAGGACCTTCATCGGAGCGCTTGACACCCGCCATTGCTATAGGAATGCCTAGGGTTTTTTGTTGGAAGGAGAAAGAAGGAGGTGGTGCTATAGCTGGTAAAGGCTTGTTACCGATGCCAGGCCAGAAGGATGATATTTATGAGCAAAACCAAAGGGGTGGATCGGATGAAAAGACGAAAAGTGAATCGGCGCCATGGATTTGTGCGGATGGAAGGCAAAAAGTCAGGGGCAAAGAAGAGTTTTACCTGGCTGTACAAAGCGTGTCGTGTGCATGGGGTACGAGGAATTACTTTAAATGCCGATTGAAACGTTGGTGCAGAAAGGTGATCATGAATCGAAAGTAGTTTCAGAACAAAATAATTTTTTCCGAAATTGGGGGGCATGTGTTGAAACTATTTTTTGACACGTGTCAAGGAAGGTGATTTTAATGAAGGGAAGGTGGCCGATTTGAAAGAAACCAAAAGATGTATAGGGTAGGAATCGGCCGGTGGAGCCTGTCCGATGGACCAGAAGAATATGCTTTGAAGATGCTGATCCGCTCGATCTGGTGCTCGGACGATGGAGAGTTGCCGATGAAGTCAAGGAAGGAGAAGAGGATCCGGACTCTACGAAGATCTTGATGATTCGGTTGTAATATTTAAAGTAGTTTATCTTTAGTAAATCTTTTCTTTAGAGTCAAGTAATGTTTGCCGTGATCGGCTAGGACTTGATAGTGCTAGGCTATAAATATGAGTTGTAAGGGACCGGAAAAACTTGATACACATCCAATACAACAAACTTTACAATTCCTTTGCACTTTTTTCGGCGACTTCGCCTTTTCTTTTCTTTTTTTCGATGAGTTCTTTCGAGTTGATCAAGGACGCCTCACATTCGAGCGACTTGATTTGCTGGTGAGTTTTTGTTTTACCGAATATATTTGAGCTTTAGCTACCGGGTGCATCACTGTGGCTTTGTTCAAATCTATTCAAAAGTTATCGAGTTTATCTAGGCTTGACTTCCGGGCGCATCGCTGTCGTCTCGTCTAGATTTATTCACTAATTATTGATATCAGCTAGATCTGTAGGTTTTCCTATGTTTTTTGGACATTATCACATCTAAAAACACACTAGATCGGCTTTAGGTTTTGGAGTAACACTTTTGTTATCTCAAGAGCCGGTTTAGATCTGTTTTTAGCTTCACATCATCTGAGTTACACATTCGTAGCTTAGACCTTGTCATACACACACGATCGGCTATTCAAAGCCGGTTTTGTCGTTTAGTGTATCGGCTGATCCTGTCGATACGCTCGTTTACCATGCACTTGCATTTAACATCTTTTTGTCGTCTATAGTATCGACAAAGCTTGCCGATATGCCCATCTGAGAGATATTCAGAATCCCAGCCGATACGCTCTCGAATTTGACTTTGTTTTCTCCCATGTCAATTTCAGGTCAAATTGACTGGCACGATTGGTTGACTTTCCGTGACTCGGCGAACACTTGCCCTCGGATTCCAGTGTGTTGATTTTTGCGTCAACAGGACGGCCTCATCCCGCGGGTTCGGCGCCATCACCCAACAGCTAGGCAAGCTGCGGGTGCATAGTGACAACATTCAAGATATGCTGCACCAACACATCGAGACATCCCAAGCATGGCAGCGTCACACTGGCGAGAGACTCCACAACATGGACCAGAGGCAGCTGCAGCACTAGGAGAAGTGGAGGGCCAACTGCCGTTGGACGGGTTTCAACCCCGACCAGCAGTAGTGAGCCTGAAGCAAGCTTGGGGGAGGGCCCCCACGAGAGGTAACTTGTATCATGTATCTTTACTGCTTTCCAAAACTTGCATGAAATCAATAAAAATTTGCAAAACCTAGAAAACCCCATAAAAATTTGCAAAACTTAAGAAACACCAAAAATATTTTCTTGCTTTAATATGTGTAGTAAGCATGGTGTGAGTTTTCCTTGTTGAGATGATGAATAGTTGCTCTGTTAATTTCCTTCATATGCTTAGTTACAACTTTATGCTCTACCTAGTTTTGAGTTCGTTGGCTAAACTTCAAACCTTAAACTTGAAATTTGTGGGTAGCAAAAAGCATGATCCGAATCTAAGCTGTTGTGAGCCATGATATGGTTAAGTAGAGTTGCTATGATCTTCTCCCATGTGATGCTTGATATCCGGAGTATTTATTTTTGAAAACACAAAAAATATAATAAAGTTCCTCGATGTTATGAAATTCCTATCCAAAGCCATATGATGTTTTCATTGCAAAATCTTCCACATATGCAACTTGCTATCTCATTGAGCTTTGTCAAATTGTTGTGACCCTTAGTGAGATTCATTTCATACTCCCATGATCAAGATCACGTACATGTTTCCACCACATGCTATATTTCTACACTAGGAGCAAGCACTCCACTATTCTATCCATAAAATAAAAACTCCATGCTGTTGTATAACACCTCTCTCAGAAAATTACATCAAAGATATGGGGCTATGAAAAAAAGAGAGAAAATAAAAGATGCATACCCAAAGAAGGTATGCCACATGCTTCGGAATGTCAAAAAAAAGAGAGAAAATAAAAGATGCATACCCAAAGAAGGTATGCCACATGCTTCGGCATGTCAAAAAAAAAGAGAAAGAAAGAAAAAGATCGCCCCTTATCCAAAAGAAAGAAAAAGAGAGATGGTTCATACAAAGGAGTTTCATATACCATCCACATAAAATATCCACACACTTGCACATCTTGATCAAGGTTTATGACTTGTTTCTTCTTTGGATCCGGTCTTTGACTTAGCAAAATATGAGAAGTAAGTATGCCTTCAAAACCTCCATACCTACAGCTCCACAAAAACAGCCATTAGAGATAGGTGAGGAAGAAAGGCACAATAAAAAGCCTTGGTAAGGAATTATATACATTGAGCGATCTGAGAGATCATCCGAGGAACTTTATAAATTTCTTTTGAAAAACTTTACAAAATCTCCAGATTGACCATTGAACTAAGGGAAAGAAATATGAGCGCTCTATGGTACCGTTCTGACTCTTAACCGCGAAATATGAGGTGAAGCTATAAGCCCCACAGGAGTAAGGTAAGAGGTAAGGACAAAGGCCAACTTATTCAAAATCAAGGTAAGAAGCATTTGGTTGTGTCTAAGTATAAGTTGGAATTTCAACATTGTAGCAACTCCTGATCAACAACATGAGCCAGGTTTTGCTCGGGACGAGCAAAAGGCTAGCTTGGGGGTGTTGTTGATGGTCGTTAAGTGCAAAATCTGACTGTCAACTATACTCACAAAAGAAGGAAAACCATGCCTCTTACACACATATTTGTATCACTAACCTAGCTCTATAGTTGTTTTGGAGAATTTATATTTTTAGGAGCCCAAGTTCGGAATAAGAAGAAAACATGAAGAATACGCAGACGAAGTCGCAGAATATCGCGTCTTGCGTAACACAAGCAAGAGAGGCCCACCAGACAGACCAAACCGACCAACCAAGCCCCGGCATCGACCATCTGACATCAAGACCCACCAGATAGTCTACCAGAGAAGGACGGTAGCCAGAGGCGGCAAGATGGGGCCGGCCGAACTAGGGGCTCGGCCGAACCCACCCTGGCTTCCGCCCAGGTGCATTTTGGTGGGAAGCTCGATCCTATCCTCCTGAAGGCGGTTTGGCATGTTTCCATGTATGAAGATGGTGGGAACTGGTCTCCACAAGCTATAAAAGGAGCCTCTCATATCACACAACACACACACACACCACTTGGAGAAGCCTCTCTCTCACTCTCATTGTGACTTGTACTCCTTAGGGTAGTGGAGCTAGGCTAGTACTTCATTTCCTTAGCGAATCCAGTCATCCTCGGGGTCGGCGAGCAATCCTCGGTCTCTGGTATGGCTTTGTATTCCAACATTTGTTATGCTATTCATAAAGATTTCATTCATGGTTATCTTGCTACGCTCTTAGCTTGCCTAGCCATGATCTGCTCTTCATCAAGTTGTATTAGTTGCTTGCTTAGACTAGATGATCTGGGTAAGGATATCGGTTCGTTGTGCTTTCGGGCTTGCCTTCGCATCTTACCTGTCCATCCGAAGGGTGGGGGACCTGGGGGTGCTAAGGTAGTGACCTCATATGCGGGCATGGTGCCCGGATATGCGGGATCCCTCGGATATGACGGTGCTCCACGGTTTGACTGGGGTAGACCGCAGGTGGTGACAGCCCTGTCGGTCCGCTGGGAAGCTACTTCTCGATTAGCGTACTCCTCGATGTTCGGGTATCGTGTAGGAGTTTATGCAAAGATGAAACAGGACTGGATGTTCTCCAATGCGGGTCATTCTCCCCGATGTTCCTAATTTCCCGGCACCTGCAGCTCTAAGCATGTGGCTAACATAACTTCTCTGCTAACATGAATAGTATACTAGGATCTTGTTTGCCTATGCTCCCGCTAACCATATGTGTATTTGTTTATTCTTATTCATAAGAGTTGGCTGATTTGTGTGTGTCACATTACCCTTGATTATCTTTATTATCACTTACCCTTGTATAATCAGCAGTCTGCACCTTATCTCATAATGTTATGGCTATGTATCTGGTAAACATCTTTACACACCATAGCCATCCCTTGGGAAAATATAAATAACGATACCCTGAATACTTCCGGATGAAATGCTACAACGGTATATCTGTACGCTTGCAGATCCTTCTGTAATCGTTAAGACATACCGCACGGCATTTCATGGCGTCGTTGCTATGAACCTAACCCGTTCATAGTGACGGTGCTATGGAATGAGCGCCGGCATTTCTGGCGGCGTTGCTGGGAATTAACCCCTCCTAGTAGCGACGTTAAGAAATGCCAACAGCATCCGCAATCAAAAGCGGGCATTCAGATGCCAGCGTATCGCCGACTGTCACCAAGAACAGCAAGGCGACAACTACGACTACTCCAACAGCGATCTCCGCAACGTGATTAATATTGTGCGCGACGCGCGCAATATAATCATCTCAAGAAAAAAAGGAGCGTGAGGAAATTGATGCTTATAGCCCCTCTTTTAACAATCGCATCCCCGTCAACAGTCCAGGACCCTCCAAGAAGCGCAAGTAGGAAAATGCTGATTTTCAAGGCAGGTCCTGTGACCAACATCATGCTGATTTTCAGGGCGAGTCCTGTGATCAGCATCGTGTTGGTTTTCAGGGCGGGTTTCATGATCAGCATCGATTGATTTTCAGGGCAAGTCCTGTGATCAACATCTCGCTGATGTGCCCATTGGAGGAGACAAGATCAACAAGTCGCTGCAACGCAAGTGCTTTCTTCACCCAAAAAGCTCCCACACAATCTTTGAGTGTAACTCACTCCCCGTAAAGCTCTCGGAGCACCACTGCTAGACATTACTCCTCCAAGAGTCTAAGTCGACTACCTAGTCCAGTAAAGCTATTACTAAATATTTCATATTTAGTTATGTAAACCATTGCACAAGTGCATATCACTATGGGCAAGGGGTAGGTCTTATGAGTCAGAGTCTGCCATCTTACAAGGTCTTGTAACTGCGATAGTTCTTTTCAATAAAAGTTGATTTCCGTCTAAATCAACCACTTACCTCTCCCTCAGCCACGACCTACACTCTCCCCATAAACTACTTCGAGTCACCCGTATTACCTTAGCAAGGTTTGGGACAACAACTGAGTAGTTTTTAGGCAACGGCCTAGCCAGGGAGTATCTCCAAAGTTAGTCCCACTTGGGTAACCTGATGAAGTTCATCCTAATCGGTCAACCTTGGAGGTTACTCCAGTCCTCAAGTAGGATACCCTACTCACTAGCCCGAGTAGGTTTTGGATATCTCCAAAGTTAGTCCCACTTGGGTAACCTGACGAGGTTCATCCTAACCGATCAACCTTGGAGGTTACTCCAGTCCTCAAGTAGGACACCCTACTCGCTGACTCAAGTAGGTATTGGATATCTCAAAAGTGAGTCCCACTTGGGTAACCTGACGAGGTTAATCCTAATTGGTCGACTTTAGAGGTTACTTCGGTCCTCAAGTAGGACACCCTACTCGCTGGCTCGAGTAGGTTTTGGATATTTTCAAAGTTATTCCCACTTGGGTAACCTGACGAGGTTAATCCTAAACGGTCAACTTTGGAAATTACTCCAGTCCTTAAGTAGGATGATCTACTCGACTCTAGAGAAGATCTCAAGTCACAGAACTTGTCAAAGGGTTCACTGAACAACATACACGCACATTACACCAAGTTCATAGGGTGTTACACTCGTTCTTGGTACCCCGAGTAGTTGACGAAAGTCTCCCTCTTGCTTGGACCACCGAGTTCGCAGGGTGTTACACTCGTTCTTGGTACCCTGAGTAGTTGACGGGAGTCTCCCGCTTGCTTGGACCACCGAGTTCGTAGGGTGTTGCACTTTTGCTTGGAACCTCCAGTTCGAGGCGCTCTGCTCCCGCGCTTGGGGCATCGAGTTGTTTTGTGCTCGCAACGGCTATACCCATGAGCATTCATGCTATAACCTTTCAAAGAGCAAACCCAACCAGGCAGCTATATAACACGTTTCCTAAAAAAGAAACATTCTTCAGGCCACGGCTTGACTATTTTCCTAGTGCTTTTCCCACTTGGTTAATCTCATCAGATTCAATCCTAACCGGTCAGCACTAGGAACCTTCTCCAGGTTCTTTGATACAGAACAATTTACTCGTTAGACTTTCGAGCAAAACCAAAAACTTTGGCTCCATCCTTCTCTAGGGAATAAGTTAGGGTACATTACAGGGCAGATATTCTATTTCTGTCACTATGTCAAGTAGGCGCGTTGCTGCCAAAATTAAAAGTACTCGCCTAGAGAACCACAAGTACTACTCGATTACCATGGACTGGTTACTCCTTCTGATATTAACAAATACTCAGTGCAAGGCGAATCTAAATAGTTGTACAAAACATAAAGAGTATTTAGGGCTCCAGAAGCCCATTACATCTTTCTTTCACAGAATCAAAAGCTCAGAAGATCAGGCACTCTCTAGGCTGCCCACTATCCTATCAGCAATAGGCGAGACTTCAAGAAGATATTGATCGAACTGCTCTTCATTGCAGTCAGATTTCATACCCTAGGGGCGTCTATGGCCAGTAGGACTTCACCAACCCGAGTACATGGGATACATACTGACGGGTGGTTCCCGAGACATACTGCACCACACTTTGGGGAACTCTTCAAAGCTTTTCTGCAAGAGGGAGAGGCGCCTCTGCATCATCCTCGAGTATGTCCACCATGTCCACCACAGCCTGGGCTGCAACTTTCAACTCCTCGAGTTCTTGTTGCAGCGCAGTATTGGAGTCCGACAAGTTCTTCACTTGTTGTAGTGCCTCGAGAATCTCCTTGTCAGAATCCTCCTTAATCTTCTGAAGCTTCCCAATCTCATATATGTTACGGTACATAAGAATCTTTAATTCAAGTACCATGCCCTCCTGAATCTTTAATAATTTTTGAAGTGCCGTGTATATGGTTAAACAAAATTCTTATAAAGACCAAGCGCATTAAACTAGTCGACTGCTTTATAAGGGCAGACACTAACCTCTTTTTTCTTTGGAGATTTTCTTATTTTTCTCCACAAGAGCGGTCTTTTCAGCCTTGAGCTTTGACACTTGTTCTCTCAGAGCAAGTAGCTTTGAGTTGTCCTGGGGCTTGCTGCTGCCCTACTCCGCCAGCTCCTACAAATATAAGAAATAAAGGATCAGTATCCAACTACTCGATCCATGAAACTAAGTACTCCATCTCACGATTACTTACCACCAGAAGTTTTTGCATAGAATTCATGCTCTCCTGTGTAAGCTTTTATCTTCTCCGCTAGTGGTGGGCACTTCCTGACGGGGCAACGGAGGTTTTCATCCCCGCCACAAGTGATGCCTCTACATGCGGCACTTCTGCAACTTTTTCCACAAAATCCTCTTGATTGAGAGGACCTAGAAAACAATCTCCGAGTAAAAAGCCGAACAACGGAAGAAAATCCAAATTCGGAGGGGAAGGCACAATAGGCTTACCTATGGGGATTTCCTCCTGTGGCCTCCATTTTTCTTCCTCTGTATCTGGAATAGGCGAATCCATCAGCATGGAATTTGCCATCTCTTCCGCAGCGCTGGCGTCCATATCAGTGGCACCCGCAGGATCTGGGTTGAACGCTTGGGGGCTGTGGAAGTACTCCCACCAGATCCCCCAGATCCCAGGATCATGTCACTACAAACATGTTGGAGTTAAAAGTACTCGACATAAAAACAAAAACCTAAAATCAAGTATCAAAATACAGATTCCCCAGCACTGACAATTTGGGAAGGGGCCCGACGACTAGTGCCCTACTTCCACCAGCGCCGGCGCCACCTCCCTTGAAACTACCCGCTAGCGCAGTCTTCTGTGGCGGGATAGTCTTTGTCCCCTTTAACGGGTCCACTGGGGTGGAAGGGACCGTTGATCCCACCCCAGCATCATCCCCAGATGCTAAAGTCCGGGGTACCTTGTCCGCCGGACTTAAAAAAGCGAAACAGCTTGAGAAAAGCGACTCGATGAAACCAAGAAAAGTGGTCGATTGCAAAAATAAGATAACTTGCTGTCGCTAGGCTGAGAAGAGGCCCGACGCTTTCGTGTAGTCAATCGAGTGCCTTTCGGGTGCTTAGACACAACACTTTCGCTCAAGCTGGGGCTCTGCTCCCCGCTCTCCTCCTCTACAGCTGCTTTTCCAGCCTCTGCATTATCAGATTTATCATCTGAATCAAATCCTTCGATTTCTGAAGAACATTCAGAATCTGGCAACGGCGGCACATGTGCACTTGGAAGAAGGAAAAAGGGGCGATATATGCCTGGCAAAGGAGGGCTGCTCCTATATACATTCACATCATCCTAATATAAGAAAGGAAAGGTGTCAGATATGTTATATCTACAGAGACAAAAGTACTTAGATAAACAAATCAACTACTTTACACATACCTCTTTTGGAGGATTCGACGCTGAAAATGTGTCGAGTAGGTGAGGCACGTGTTCCACCTTCTCGAATAGTCACTGTACTCGACGTAGAGCTTCTCCATTGGAGATCTCCTTGCTCGAGTACCGCAACGGATCACTTGCTCCTTGATACTCAAAGCCAAAAGTGTCACGAGCTTGGAGAGGCTGGATTCTACGCTTCATCCAGTCAAATGCTACAGCCTCTCCGGTTATGTGATTTTGCTTCAGATTTGCAATTAAATTAAGCAAATCTAGTATCTAGCTAGTATCTAAGGATTTCTTCTTCCATTCAGGCCTAATAATTGGAGGTCCTGGAGAAATCTTTGGAAGAGTGTTGCCATGGTTCTCGATATACAACCACTTTGGCTTCCAGTCGATTACTTTGAGCGAGAGTTTGTAGGGGATATAAACCTTATCTATCCCCTGCCTAAGCTAAATGCCTGCGCCACCAACTACATCTAGCTTGGTAGAGTTAGGCTGGGGCTTAAGGTGAAAGAGGTGGCAAAAAAGATCAAAATGGGGCTCGATGCCCAGATAAGCTTCGCACAATTGTACGAAGACAGAAAGATGAACAAAGAAATTAGGGGTAAGATGATGAAGCTGGATCCCATAATAATACAAGAGCCCAGAAAAGAAATTAGAACAAGGAAGACCCAATCCTCGTTCAAAATAAGGTGCGAAAGCAACAATTTCATCCATATTTTCATACGGACGGTCGTGGCCCAAGGTAGAACGCCATTGAACCACAGATTTCAAAGGAAAGAGACCCTCACTAACAAGGGATTCCAAGTCAGATTCTGATCACTTACTTGGTAACCACCCCTCGTCACGGGTAGGACCGGTCTTCGCCTCCTTCCCCTTGGTCGAGTTCTTGGGGGCCATTCGGAAATTCACCAGATGCTTCACGCGCATATAATGGCTAACCTACCCAAGAATCAGGAACTAAGATGGCGGAAGAGAAAGAAAGTGATTGGATTTGGGAATGCTAAGGAGAGCAGAAACAGATCTAATCTGAGGAATAGGGAGAAAATGGCGGCCGGTGGGGTAAAACATAATTTACCGCCCACTTAAATAGGAGTGGCGGTGGCAAAAGGGTAATTACTGAGAAAATCAAGAGTCAGTTACCATTCGCGGTAAAAACGGGATTGTTTCTGTGATATTTCTTTTTGCTGGAATTACATTCTGGATAAAAGGAAACACTCAATTCCCTTGAAACTACTCGATTTGACTTTCTCTTTTTCTGGGATTACATTCCGAATAAAAGAAAAATACTCAAAACTACTCGATATTACATTTCGAGTACCCATTACTACGTTTCAATCAGCCTGGATCTGCACGCGCACCTCCTGGACCTCCTGGACGAGGACAGCTGCGGCATAGGCGATACAAAATTTGTTGTTCCTAAGTCTAGGAACAACAATACTAATATTCAGGGAGAAAAGTTCCAAGTGCAAGAAGGCAGATTACAGTAAGGGCCTCGCAAGTTCTCTTCTTGCATCTTGGAAAGGAATTTCTCCTTCTCCCTGAATATGTTTAGATAAGGTCTAGTCTCACTACCGGAGATACCATTTCTCGGGGACTTCCGTCATGGAAATCCCAAGAACATGGTATAACCCCATGCAACCCGTCCACAGAGAACTTTCCCCCACAAAATTTATGGTCGAATGATGTCCAGAATGGACCCGATGAGAGTAGTGGGGTTGCAAGGTTGGGCAGCAGAGACTTCTCTTGTCACTCACAAGTACTCTTCTAGCATCTTTTGCTGGAAGAAATCTACAGATATCAGAAGGGCGAGAGCTTGCTAGATAAGAACACCAATTGTGAGCCATGACTTCAGTGGATTGGTGCTCCTGGCAAGGCCTCTTGCTCACCTTTTATAGCCGCGTGGGCTTCACTAGGAAACAACCCGTGACACTACAAACACCATAGTCACGAGTGTAATAGCACGGATTCCCGCATAGTGAATCTCCACGTGATTGCACAGTAAAGAGATAAACATCTCGGGTTTTATTCTTGAGGATATCACGGGTGTAATCAGTGTGGTATATTCAATAATATCATTTTTCTGGGATATTACCCAAAAAAGAGATCTTTTGGGTATCGAATCTGATTATTCTAGCTGATATTTTGGGAATAAAATCATATGCATCGAATTAGATCCTTAATTCCAAATCTTGGCTCAGGGGCTACCCACAAGATACGGGATTTAGATTTAAGGCTCGGGGGCTGCGGGATATGTGGCATCAGAGATTTATTTTTAAATTTTTTTAGAAAATAAAGGAAGAAGAAGATTGAAGAGACCCTCAGCCTGATTCTGCGATTCAACCTAAGGCTCAGGGGCTACTCCATATGGAGCACGAGTACTTCATGCACCATATATATGATCAAGAATTCGGGGCATGAGCACCTCACATCCTCGAAGCAAACAGAGATACTTGGAAGACTACTCGACGTACTCGATTGAAGACTCAAAAGCGCATGATGGGATATTCAGAGCACTCGAAGACGCCTTCTCAAGTACTCGACACCTGCAGGACTCGGCTACGAGGAACTCGGAGGCTTGTCAGACCCAGGGCAACGGGACTGCTTATAGGCATAGAATGTTCTAGAGTAAGGGATAGCGCATGGATGTACCTTACCTCTTTTGTAACTACCCCAATAGGTGTAGAACTAGCTAAAGTACAAGAAAACTACCCGACTGGGTTGAAGTAGGACTACAATAGTACTCGACTAGGACTTTCCATGTAACCCTGTCCCCCCAGACTATATAAGGGTGGGCAGGGACCCCCTCAAAATAACATCAACACCTAAAGCAATACAAGCAACTACACAGGACGTAGGGTATTACGCACCTCGCGGCCCGAACCTGTCTAAATCCTTATGTTCTTTGCACCATCGAATTTTAGAGCTAGTCGATCCCTTGCCTACAATCCTACTGGTAAGGGTATCCCTGAGCAGGCTTGGCGGCTAAACATCGACAGTGCTATGGTGTGCAAATATTTTTCTAAAGCTTGTTCGGAATTTTTTATCAATGTTTATGCCCGTAGAAAAAATGAATTAAAAATCATGATTGTAATTTTTAAGAATCTCCTAGCTTACCCAATGCTAGTTGTTTGGAGTCTCATTACTATGTTAAATATTGGATTAATTTCTTTATAATAGCGTGGTGGGCTATATTTATTTAGACACAGGGGTATTTTGGGTTGATTTTTATCATAATGACAGTGCTTGGATTAATTTCTTTATAATGGCGTGGCGGGCTATATTTAGTCAGACACAGGGGTATTTTGGGTCGATTTTCATCATAATGGCAGTGGTGGGTAATTTTAATTTCTCTTATTTTCTCTGATTAACGTGGGAATCTCTAGGCCTTGAGAGTGAATGTGGAGGCTCCGTTTATTGGCCAAATAATAAGATAATTGATAAACAGCAGATCCTGACAGTTTACGTTCAAAAAAAACTTATTCATGGATCTTGTATTTTTTTATTATTAAGCTCTGTTTATTTGTTCACTCAGCATTCAAGGAGACAGTTGTCTGCCCAACATGCAAAACCACTACCAAAGGAGGAGAGGTGGAACACTCAACGATATGCGAAAGCTACTGCAAATCTGGTAGAATTGAACAGACCTTTATCTGTACAGAGCGTTTTTGAGAAAAACTCATCGAACGACAGAGATAGCAGATGATTTGTCTCTCAAATTTGAGATGTTCAAGGAGGAAAATTTTGGTCATCCAGTGCCATCTATCAGGATTCGAGTCACTAACCCCCCGAGGGTGCTTAGGAAGTACGAGGTGTTATGGGCGATTGGGACCATGTTTGGGGCAACCCAGAGATTTGATATGGTCACTACAAGGAAGAACAATTTCGAGCGCTTCCAAGTGGGCGTCCTGAACCCCGAGTTAGTACCTACTCAGATGGATGTGGTTATTGGCGATCGCTGTTTTGAGTTGAATTTCATTAAAGAAACTCTGCTGCCGGCTGAACAACCTCAATCTATGGATGTTAGGGATGGGAAAAGGAAGGTTCTGATGGTAATAAGGATAAGCCCGAGGAACACGGAAAGCATCATGACAGTGATGGGAAAAGAGCTGCAGGTTCTGGGGAGTCCGCCAGTATATCCAATCTTGGTCTTCAAGGTGGTAGTTCCAGCAATCAACTTTTGGAGGATGATGCCTTTGATATGGATGACACTACATGAAAGATTGACATTGGTAACGAGCAAAAACTGCCATCGGTAACGAGCATAGCCAATGTTACCGTTTATGGGTTACTAATGACCAATCATTACCAATTACGTGCAAAAAGTAATGGGCGTCCGAGAACATCCGTTACTAAAGGCCATTACCAATCACCCCTTGCGCCTGCTCCCTTTGGGCCCACAGTCAATTTAGTAACGGGCATCACGTGAAGCCCGTTACCTTTGATCAGTCACTGGTAATGGGTATACAAGCCCGTTACTAATGGCCGTTACCAATGACCCTGTGCGGCTGCTCCCTCTGGGCCCACTATCAGAGTTGGTAACGGGCGCTCTTGATGTCCGTTACTAAAGGCCATTACCTATCACCCCGTGCGGCAGCTCCCGCTGGGCCCACTGTCAGTATTGGTAATGGGCATCATGTATGCCTGTTACCTTTCATAAGATATTGGTAACGATTTTCACTTTTAAGCCCGTTACCAATGACTTATCAAAGGTTTTCATTTATCTATTTTCATTTGTTGCCTGTTACCATTGATGTTTGAAAGGTAACGGGTTACCTGTGAAAGGTAACGAGCTTTACATGATGTCCATTACCTATAGCTGTGCCAGCCCAATTGGGCTAGCCTGTTTCCTGGCTGCATCTTGAAACCAGCCAGGATTTGGCAGCCACCTTGAACATGCAAGCTATATATATATACTCCACAGCAGCAAGGATAGGTTTACAATGCAGGGACTCAACATAAACATATCATCACATATGACAAGTTTACAGTGCAGCCTCATGTATCATCTCAAATTCACAAAAATGTAACCTGTAACCTAATATAAATAAACACATGAACACATGGACATCAAGTTCAAATTTTCTCCACATGTCATAATCATAAGTTCTCACAGTTTCAAACTAGACCTTAGTAGAAGCTGCCGTCCGTTGGGATGACATACTTGACGATGAAATTGCATAGCATCTCCCGGATCATTTCATATGGGTCTTTGGAAATTGGGCCAGGTGGAGTTGTATAATCCTGCAGAACACCACGCTTAATAAAAAAGTATGTTGGCAAATAGTAAATAAATAAAACAAGTGATTAATGCATAAACGCGCTGTGAAGAGTAAATACACCACGCTTAATAAAAAAGTATGTTGGCAAATAGTAAATAAATAAAACAAGTGATTAATGCATAAACGCGCTGTGAAGAGTAAATACATCTTTTGTAGGTTGTTCCATCGCAAACTAGGCTCATCATGTTCATTGCAACGTAGAAAGCACATAGCGTGCTCCCTGGTGGTTATTGAGCGCACTACAATACACAAAAATGTTATGCTAGATTAAATGGCATAAATCAAAGCAAAACTGCATCGATAATGGAATCCTTGCTATAATTACCTGAAAATGGGTCTACTGCGTCAGTTTCGTTGCTTTGGACTTTGGTTTTATTCCTTTAGTCTTAATGTATTTTCCAAAGGAACTTCATGAAGTGGTAGTGATTAGCAACATTAAAGAGTTGGAGAAATTGCATATATAGAAACAAACCTACAAAAAGCTTACACGTTAATAACTTCTTGGACATCTGGAAACTTCACTTCGGCACAATTTTCGTGGAGTCTAGATGGAATATGAGATTCGACTTGGTGACAAAGACTACCGGCACCCAGTGGCCACCCGTGTTGTACGCTCCTACCATGAAGTCATGGTTCATAAGCTTAGCAATTTGATCTACTACAAAATTGGATTGGAATTGGATGCCCAATGTTGAGAATATTTGTGGGTCCAAAAATCCAACATCTACCCCCATCTCTTTTGCCAATTCTAACATTTTCCTACATAAAAAATTAAATTGTTAGTTTGAATATTGTGGTACTAATTAATGAAACTCTAGTATCAAGGAACTTACAGTGAGAAGCACCTCAGCAAGCTCATGTCCAATGCGTCAAGGTGCAATAGGTCATACAAATCACTAAATCCAACATAAAAATTATCTGCCGTAGATCCAAAGTGGCATGCCTGAAATGATACACCAATGTTGTCGACACCATTTGCACTCTCTAGCATGTAGTGATTATGCAAGGCCACACATGATGGTCCAACAGCCTTTAGATCCTCCTCTGATAGCATATGCTCACCAGACTTATATTTAGTATTGATCTGAGTCCAAATGGAGCCAACAGTTGCGGCGTCTCCCTTCTGAGGCAGCGTCTCCTTTTGAGGCAGCATCTTGTTCTGAGAATGCGGCTCATTTTCATCCATTTGAGGAGGAGGAGGAGGATGTGTTGGTTCTAGCAGTCGAGAATCGTGCTTATCCATTTGAGGAGGAGGAGGTGGTGGTGGTGGTGGGTCTAGTAGTCAATCACCCGGTGGCTCATGCTCATCCTTGTGAGGAGGAGGAGACGGCGAGGGTGACTTGAGAGGATAACGAGGAAGAGGTAAATCTGAAGATGATGTGGGACCAGAGGTGGGAGGAGGCCTTGTCCTTGGTGGTATTTGGATACATCCTCTTAGCCACAGTATCCGATAAAAAAGAGCTTCATTAAGGGTTGTGATCTCATAACCGACTTGGATAGGTACATTCATGTGCCTCAAATTGGGCCACATATAAGTAGCTTGCACCACAGCATATCCAAATTCTACGGGTACTGTATGGCTCACCTCCTGATCCAGATAGACAGTGGTAGATTCGAGCTCCATGTTATACTTGCTATCCAGAAGGCTGTAAACTGTCGGCTCGATTAGGCCATCTATCTTCTTCTACAATCTTCTACAACTAAAAAAATAAAACAGAACTGCTAGCGCCCGGACGTCTGATCCGGGCGCTAGCGTCGGACGGTCGAGTAAGGGGAAAATTTCCCACTGCAACATGGTTCTTATGTTCCATGCAACAATCAACTTATGTAATAAGACTTGCCAGACTGGAACATTCACCCGATGTGCCTTTCATATAAGTTTGGCCTTCCCTGCTTGCAAACTCGTGACATGTACACTTAAGCTTTTGGGAGGACCTTAGCGGAGAGCAATAGGACCATGTTTACTAAGACCCCCTTGGCCACAAGAGAACTCATTTGATGCAGCCGGAAGACATATGGATTGGATCACAGGAGACCATGCGAGAAAACATCTTGCTAATGCAAGGAGGAAGACTTAGAAAAGAGCTCACCGAGAGAATTGTTGCAACAACAATCAACTGGGATATCGGTAAGTTAGGTAAATTCCAACAGATAAAACATTTTGTGTTACCTTATGCAACAGTTGAGAAAAATTGAGAAAAGTTAACAGAAGTCAACAGTTGGAACAACCCCAAATCCAGATTTACTTGGACTAACAAACAGCAGCCGCCTCTGCTAGAAAGGCTGGATTGGTTTTTTACTTCTAGTTCTTGGACCACAAGTTTTCCTAACACAATGGTTAATGGGCTTTCTAGGGAAATTTCAGACCATACCCCCTGCTTGGTTTCAGCCTCTACAAATGTCCCAAAGTCTCAGGTCTTCAGGTTTGAGAACTATTGGTTAAATCATGATGATTTTGGAAACAGCAACTGCCATCCCTTGCTTCTACAATCAAAAATTGTAAGACAGTTCTGTTCTTCATGGATATTCTAGAAGAGTTCTGGGACTTCTCCATTCATGAATGGAATTTTAGGGCTGTCCTACAAAAACATATTCAGGATTTACTTAATATGCAGAAAATCTATTGGAAGCAAAGGGGTACTATCAAGTGGGTAACTGCAGGGGATGAATGTACCAGGTTCTTTCATGCTAATGCATCAATTAAACATAGGAAAAACTACATTACTGTTCTTAGAAATGAAGAAGGCTCTGAGTTCAACAGTCATGAAGACAAAGCCAAGGTTCTATGGGAAGGTTTCAAGGAAAGGCTGGGTGTAACAGATCAGCCATTGGGCCAGTGGGCCAAAAATGAATAGTGCTGGGCCAATCTCGGTACTGTAGCTCGGGTACTGTAGCACGTCTGGTACTGTAGCGCCGGGGTACTGTTCATCGCGGAACACTGTAGCTCGGAACGATGATCCCATACTGAAAGTTGAGAACGGAACAGACCAGCTTAAATAGCCGGTCGCGGGAAGCTAGTTAATTCCGGATCGATCCTTTTTGTGCGAAGCGAGGACGAAAGCGCAAGAGGATTAATTAGTAGGTGTGGTTTACTCAACTTGCAGAGTAGATCTTAGCCGTTATCCCGGGCCGGGTCGTTACACTGGGAAAATCAGAATACATTCATATCTATTTTGATTTGTTCTCTCTTTTGGTTCAGGAGGATGGGCATGACTGGATTCAGCTGCCTTTCACCAAGGAGGAAATTTATATTATTATAGCTGAGCTCCCAAATAACAAATCCCCAGGTCCTGATGGGTTTAATGGAGAATTCCTCAAAAAGTGTTGGCCTCTTATTGCTAATGATTTCTATGCTCTTTGCCAGGCATTTTATAATGAGGAAGTCTGCCTTCAAAGCATCAACAATTCTTATATCACTCTCATCCCTAAGAAGGACATCCCTACTCTAGTTGGAGATTTTAGGCCTGTCTCTTTGCTAAATTCTTCAATTAAACTTCTCACAAAATTGCTGGCTGAAAGATTGCAGAAAACAATCATAAGATTAGTCCATAAGAACCAATATGGTTTTATAAAGTCGAGAACAATTCAAGACTGTTTAGCCTGGGCTTTTGAATACCTGTATATCTGCAAAATGTCAAAGAAAGATATGATCATACTGAAATTAGGTTTTGAGAAAGCCTTTGATAGAATTGAGCATCAATTTATTCTAGAAGTGTTAAGGGCAAAAGGCTTTGGTGAAAAATGGATTGGTTGGATTACAAACATCCTCATGACAGCTACCTCTTCTATGCTCTTGAGTGGGGTGGCTGGGAAAACCTTTCATTGTAAAAGGGGGGTGAGACAAGGAGATCCTCTCTCCCCTCTCCTTTTTGTCCTTGCTGCCGACACCTTACAGATGTTAGAATCTTTAGGATCTCTAGGAGTAGATCGATGGGTTATATTCCCTTTCTGTAGAAGAAATACCTTGCTGGTAACCTCTGCAGGTTCGTCAGTGGCGTTCTGCGCTAGGGCAGCGACGCGCAGTGCAAAGATGTCGTGGTGGTGGTGCCTGGACGTAGTTGATGGCGAGCCGGTGGCGCTTCCCGTCACTGATAGTCCCTCCCTTTAGATCGGGTTAGGGTTTGAACAGTGGGGAATAGTGACGGCGGGTGAACCTCGTGTCTAGAGCCGCTAGTCCCCACCTCCTCTTTATAGGGCTGCGCGACGGGGGGCCACCAACCTCATCTTGGGCTGGGCGTCCCAGATCAGGATGCGAGTCAAGGTTCGGCCCAGTCATTGGACTGGCCTGGTGGAGATCAACCTAACATTCTCCCCCTTGATCTCACCTTTACTTTTAAAACTTTATACTTCGACGTAAACCTTTTTACTTTCTCTATGTTTCTTTACTCTTGGTCCTCATCTCATTGCAGATCAGTACGTAGGGCGTGCTTCGTCGTGACAGTTATTAGTTACCGTCAAATTAACAGCCACAATGTACCTTTATGTATTGAAACAAAGACCTTAATCTTTCTTTGGGCCCTTTAGTAATCCAGAAATCATAGGCCTCCCGTAAAACCCATGTCGACTTGGGCGGTAGACCTTTAGTAAGCGGATCCGCAAGCACTTGCTTGATACTTTGATGCTAAATACTTTCATATGATTCTGGATTTTGTCCTTTGCAACATATAACTCACTGTCAAAGTGTTTGGTAGCACACTTGACATGTTGCTATAGGAGTGAAAACATTCGAATGGTATATTGCTGTTGTCTACCATTATCAATTCCGGGTAAAGGTTTCCTCAACCATTTTGCCTGTCCTGTAGCCTCATATTATGCTAAACTTTGGGTATACATAACCCATGATATCATAACTATTTTGCTTTGGAGCTTTTCCACAATAAAACTCCAAGCGCGAGTGTTAGCTACTACTGTGGGCTTCACTGAACATCTCGCCAAAACTTAATTCTTTTTACTCACAACCTTTTGAGAGTACATGTTCCTTTCTTACTTAGCATGAGGTAGACAATACTTTGCAAAATTGCAAAAACATTCCATAACTCAATTCCAGTGATCTATTGCTGGACTGGACTTCTGCCAAAATGTCCCAGATACTTGCGCTATGTCAGGGCAAATTCTTTTGAGCACTAATTATGCTTCCAACAGCTAAAGCACATGGAACCTTTTCTTTTGATCGATCATATAAGGTTCCTGGAATCCTAAAAATTCCAACACTATTGCCCTTGACAATAGGACAGGCGTAGGCTTTACTCGCATGCATACCACATTTCTTTAGAATTCTTTTCTAAGTATGCTCTTTGCAGTATTCCTAATACCCCTTTTCCTTTATCCCAGTGAGTTTCCATTTCTAGAGCGAATGGGTCTTCACTGAGATTTTTCTTATCAAAACAAGAGGTCGTAATAACCTTCTTCTTTGAACCTTGCGGGTAAGGTATTTCCCATCTTTAAACTTTGCATATTTGCAATTTGTCATCTTGCATTTACCTTTACTTAAAACCCAAAACTTTTCTTTTTTCTCACAAAACTTACCACTATTTTGTGATCTAATTTCATCAGGTGGTATCCTGATATTCTTTTCTTTCCATAACAAAAAACCATTTGGTTATGTCATGTGTATATTTTCTCGTACAAATCTCCATTGGGAGATCCAACATCCATCTGATGTAATTCAAAAAGTGGTATGCCACCATTGTCATTATGATCCTAAAAGAATCCTTTCATGAGACTGCAAGAATGTCTCATCATAACTTATCCTTTTCTTTGCATAAAGCCTTTTGCTACAAATCGCACTTAGCGACTTTCCATATTCCCTCTGGAGTCACATTTTTAATCTTGTAGACCCATTATAGCCTACTGTCTTGGCTCCGTTAGGAACTTATTCTCTGTTCCAAAATAATTTTGAAACTTGTGTCATGACATCTTCCATGGCTTCTTGCCACTTCGATGAATGAGTGTCTCTCATGACTTCTCCATGTGAGGTGGTTTCACCTTCATTTGTACTTCTTCACTTACGTATATTTCTTATCCTTTAGCAATAGATGGCTAGACATATTGCTTTCTGTCTGGGGCTATTGCCGCTCTTTATTGACAAAAGGCAATTGTCACCTCAACTTCTATCATATTGTAATGCTTGAATCATTGAAGTGAACGTACGGTTCCACTTGTCTTCAAGCTTTAGTTCTCGACATACTTTACTCCCCTAGATTATCCCATCTATTGTAAAGATGAAATATCTTCTAGCTTTTGTTTGGGTTTAGTCTTTACAAGCCTCATAGGGTGTTTTAAACACCCCCTTTTTCTTTTCGGTTGCTTCGAGACTCAACTACCTTTTCTTCCTATAGGAGCCGAAAAATTCCAGGAATTTATCTTACTTTTATAGTAGGGGTATAAATGTTATGACCGTTGTACTCCCTTTTCGGTCATATTTAATAGATCACTTTTGCTTTCTCCCCATCGAAATATGGCACAAACTTTGCTGCCATAATTTCGAAACTATTTTTAACACTTGAGAACGAGGAGTCTTTCATTACTTGTTTATTCACATGATCAAATCACGCAAAACAATGGGAGTACCATTTCGTCGTTCCATTTCAAGAGCTCATCAGAGTTCTTTATATTGTTACACTTTCAAGAACTCACCAGAATTCTTCATATTGCTATACTTTTGCAAGTCATACTTGCTAAAACTTCTATTGTCCTTCGACTCTTTTCAAGTCACTATCCAAAACATGCCACTATAGTAGTGCATGAGAATTTCTGGGATAGCTTAAAAGCTCCCCCAGACTTCTTCACTTTTATGTGATACTCATGTCGCACGTGAGTCATCACAAAAACTTTCCCTGCCATGCAGGATATGAATGGAACAACTGCCAAAACCTTTTCTGATATTGTATAAAACTTTAAATGCATTGGTAATACATGTTTAATTCAACGTTGGTCAAATTGAACATGCATCAAACTCAGTTCAACCATTATCTTTACTGTTGTTGAAGGACGAAGAAACTTTGGTCACAATGACTAAAACATGCATATATACTTTATTTTCTGATTAAAAAATCTTCCTGTTGGTTCCAATTTAATCAGAAAATTTAACAAATCTCTATATTACAAAAAAATTAGTGAGAGAAAAACCAAAAACCTTTCCGAATAAGTTGCATCTCTTTTCCATATCAACTAAAAGTCAGAATGAAACAAGCACTTTTCTTTCTTAACCTCAACTATACAGCTGTGTAACCTCAAAACTTTATCTATAATGTTGATCGGAATCAACTTTTGTTTGTTAATTTCTCTCTACTTGGGAAGAATTGTATGTCTTAATTTAACGTTGGTCAAAATGAAAATATACAATTTTCCTTTACTTTCAATTCTATATCACCATTGGGCAGAAATAGAATAATCTTTTACATTAATTTCATATCACCATTGGGCAGAAACGGAACTAACATATGGAAATCTCTATAAACTTTAAAACCATATATTTTCTTCTCAGAAATAAATTCTCCCGTTGGTTCAAATTTAATTATAGGATAAACAACTATATTGCAGCGCAAACTACGAAAATACCTTTCTCTAGTTCAGGAGCAGTGCTTTATCTATTCACCGAAAAAATGGTAATTTGATGCAATATTTACCAGAGACTTTAAACTTTAAGGTATGATTCATGAAAAAATTATAATACTGCAATCATCAATGTTGGTCAGAAAATAACAATGCCATAATTAACTTTAAATTTCTCTGCTTTGAGAAATATCTTTGTGATTCCAGTAATGCTCAACTTTGAGACTTCAAATGGCAGAATAATGCCAAAACTCAACTTTTACTTTAAACAGCCGAAGCTTTTCTGTCTTTTAAACTTTAAATGTGTCTTTTACCCACAAGGAAAAAAACTAAACTAAGACCTTTTAAACTATTCTTTCAATTAAATCTTCTCGTTGGTTCCGACTTAATTTAAAGAAGTATAACATTGGAAATCTTTTCCTTTCTTTGTGGCAGCGGAAAACTTTTCTTTCTTTTCAGAAAGAATACTTTGTACTCATTTTTCTCTCTAAACAATTTATCTCGTTGGTTCAAAATTGAATAGAGATAAAACTGTACAAAACTTACTCAAAGTAAGTTCTTTAATCATGCTCTTAAAAATAATGCTCCCGTTGGTTTGAATTAAAATTGAGAGCAACAACTTTAAAACTTTGCAGCGGAAACATGAAAAATCTATATTCAGAAGCATTGTTTTGCTCTTTATTCTCTAAACAATATACACGTTGGTGCAAAATTGAATAGAGAACAAATTACAATCAAAATCATCAAAAACACCATTCAAAAAGCTTCTGATAAATAGAAAACTGTAAAATTTCTTTGCTGTGCTTTGCAGCCCATACTGCAAATTTGGCTCGCGGTCCTTTCTTCACGCGGCCCAGCTCACGTTCGCTCGCGGCCTGGCTCGCTTGCCTCCGCGCAGCACCCGCCTGGGCGTCTGGCCCAGCAGCAGCGCATCGCGCGCGCGCGGCCCTGCACCGCCTCCTCCCCCTGGGCTCATTTTGGCCTGCACAGATCCGGCCGATCCTGGCCGTCGAATCAAATCTGACGGCTCCCCGTGGATGTCGCCGCATCAAAACTCGGCGACGGCCGCGGCTCTTCCCCAAAACCCTAGACTCATTTTTCCCGTTCCCTTTCTTTCTGAGCGGCGGCGGCCCTTGGCTGGGAGGAGGTGGCGGCGGCGCCGGTGCACGCCTCTCGCCGGCCACGCGCTCACCGGCGGCCTAGCTGGCGCCAGGCCCCTTCTTGTTGGAAATATGCCATAGAGGCAATCATATTTCCTTGTATTCATGATTAACAAAGTGTTCCTTGAATATCCATGGATGACAACTTGTATTGATTAATGTTTATGTGAAGTATTTGTGAAACTCTTTACTTGTATGGATATTCTAAAATGTTCCTAGTCGGAGTTCATGTGAGGACACACATGAATATTAGACTAGCACATGTATTAGTTGATTGACTATGTTTCACAAGTCATGGACATGGGGATGTCAAACTAATAATGTGGGTTCATGTGAGACATGAGAAAGAATTGACCCAACACGAGATGATGACTTCTCATTACACAATATGTACGATGTGTCCTAAGACCTGAGATCGTCGTATGTACTCAAGATGTGAACCGACTTACTTAGGAGCCATCAAATGCTACACCGTAACAGGGTAGTTATAAAGGTGGCTTTCGGGTCTGTCAAGAAGCATGTTGTGAGACATAGTCGGTGAAGATGAGATTTGCCCCTCTCTATAAGAGAGAGATATCTCTGGGCCCCTCGAGAGATTCGGATCAAGAAATGCATGGCCAAGCTAGGGTTAAGAGTTAACCAAGGATTCCAAATCACAGGATCGAGAAAGAGTGGTCGGCTTTAAGCTAGACCAAATATCGTGAGGCAAAGGGAACAGCATGTATAAGATATTGTGGCGGCTCGTCCGATATGATCTTTACGTGCGCATAGGAGTTGACATGTCTTGCTAGAGGCCACTGTCTACTATTGGGCCGAGTAAGAGTACTCGGGCCATGTCTATTCGCATGTGAGCCCGTAGGGTCACACACTTAAGGGAAAGAAGCCTGATAAGGATGAGATCTGAATTAGACTGGGCTTAGATGCACTAATGGGCCATTTATGCCCAAAAGGGGGCACCCAAGGTGGGGCCCAAGGCAGCCCACCTAAGGGGCTATATAAACAGAGGAGGGGGCGCCTAAAACCCTAACCCTAGCCTTTTCTCGGCATTGACAGTACCCTGCTACAGTACCCCCGCGTGAGCAGTAGCACTGCTACAGTCCGCCCCCTCCCTCCTGTGCGGCAAGCCCTAGGCTGCCCTCGTGGACCTAGCAGTCCGGATCGCGGCGCTTCTTCCCGTACGTGTGGACTTCGTGGAGGTGCTGCGCTTGCTGCACAAGGACGAGCCGTTCGTGAGGTGGTTCACGCAACTGCACTGCTGGCTTCCATCTGCACTACACCGACGCGCTACAGAAGTTCCGCAACCGCGCGTCTAGTGGTAATCCCGTGATCTATAACTGCAGTAATCCTGGTTTATGCGGTAGAAAATTTTTGTTTTTTCTACCCCATATTCCTACAGCGGTATCAAGAGCTAGTGCTGTCTTGTTATAGATTCAGATATGTGCATATGGAGATATGCGTAGTTTCATATCGATCTATGACCTTGTTTCGTAAACTAGCTGCAAAGGTTGTGCAACGACATACTCCTATCGGTCGGTTTTCCGCCATCGGAGTTAAGTGATGCACATAAACCCGGTCGCTGCGGTTGGAGATCAATGTGATTGGTCGAATCGAAACTTAGGGCATAAGCCAGATGCATGAGATGCATAGAGCAGTAGATTGGATCTACTGCAAATTCCGTTTTGTTGCAAAAGCGTGTTTTACAGTAAAACAGTCATAACTTTTGCATACGAACTCGGATTTAGGCGAACTTTATATCGATTTGTATCTGCAGAAAAAGTTAGACTTGGTTTAGAATAGTACTTCTATTTTCACAAAATTTAGATTTGCGAAATTCGGCCCAGAAGATAGAGTTTTTGCCGTTTTAAGTTCGGACGTCGGAATCGCATAACTCTGTTTTGCAGGTTTTGTGATCGGTATGGCCTCTATATGTATGTGATGCATGTGTGTAATTGTTTCATGACCTGCGTGTCATGATTATGACAATTTGGCCGGAGCCATATGAATTGTTGCATTTGATGTAATGGCATGCATGCCAACCTGTGATGATCCAAGTCGTGAATGTAATTTTATTTACTAGCTATTAGGTGTAATAGCAATTTCTAGTTCTTGGAGTTTTCATCACATTAAGGATGGTGCACATGTACATGGAGATGGAGATCAATATGGTGAACAAGTTCCATGAAGATGGAGATCTACATGGCGAACAAGTTCTATGGAGATGGAGATCACCAGAAGAACAAGGGCCATACTGATTCACAATTATGTGCTTAACGTTTTACTACTACGTGCGTCATAGTAGAAGTAGAATGATCCCTCACAAACTTCGAGCTATCATGCCCTACCAACTAAACCTTGCACTGTCACATGTCTTGTACGATTGGTGGTGGGTCTATGAAATTAGGGTGCCACTGGTTTTCCTTGACTAGACAGGCTATATCGGATACATGCACGCATAAAGGGTTGGTTAGCTTGACAAGGTCATCTTAACGGTTAAGGACCTAGGGGCATAAAGGTTGGGAGCGAGACATGGAGATGTCACCCAACAACAAGAGTCATATGTGATATGATTAGGAAAGAGTTGCTTACCGATCTATCTAGTCTTCTAGCGGTGATGCTAAAGCTCACTAGTCGACTTGATAGTTGTGGGGTCTTGAATCGCTAAGAATCAATAGAGGGATATTGATTTTGGTGGGAGTAAAATCTGTTAATTGCTTAATATCATTTACTCCATCATGAATATGTTTGTCTTAGTATTTTGCATTATTATTTTGTTGTAGACCATGGTCCGCAATAACACCCAATCCTTTTCATTGCGTTCGGTCCTTGAGAAGGACAAACTGAATGGGACTAACTATGCGGATTGGATCCGCAACCTGAGAATTGTTCTCAGAGCAGAGAAAAAGGAAGATGTTCTAGATACCCCATTACCAGAAGAGCCTGCTGATGATGCACCTGCTGAGAAAAAGACTGCTTACAGAAAGGCTTATGACAACAACCTTGAAATAAGCTGTCTTATGCTCGCTTGCATGGAACCTGACATATAGATGCAGTTCAAGACAAACCATGAGGCACACGATATGATCGTGGCGCTTCAAGACATGTTTCAAACTCAGGCCAGGACTAAAAGGTTCAATGTGTCCAAGGCCTTTGTCGAGAGCAAGCTGGCAGAAGGCGCTGCAGTGGGTCCGCATGTATTCAAGATGGTTGGTTACACAGAGAGGTTGGAGAAGCTGGGCTTCCCACTTGGCCAAGAGTTGGCCACTGATTTCATTCTCGCCTCTTTACCGCCAAGCTATGGGAACTTCATCTCAAACTACCATATGCATGGGGCTGAAAAGGGCCTGACTGAATTGTGTGGCATGCTCAAGACAGCAGACAGTGACATCAAGAAGAGCACAAGGAGCGGCCATGTGATGGCTGTCCAGAACAAGCCTGCTTTCAAGAAGAAAGATTCTTCTTGGAAGAAGAAGGGCAAGGCTAAGGTTGTGAACCCTAAGCCAAACCCTGCACCCAAGGCTAAACCTGGACCAGCTGCAGATAATAAGTGCTTTCATTGTCACGAGAAGGGACACTGGAAGAGGAATTGCAAGCTGTACCTCGCCTCGTTGAAGAACCGTTCTACCACCTCGGGTACGCTTGTTGTTCATATTACAGAAACATTTCTCGCTGACTCTTATGTTAATTCTTGGGTATTTGATACCGGATCGGTTGCTCATATATGCAATTCAATGCAGGGAATGACAAAGAGTAGAAGCGTTGAAAGAGGAGAAGTTGACTTCCGCGTCGGCAATAATACAAGAGTTGCTACTGTGGCCGTCGGGATGATGCAACTTCACCTACCGTCAAGATTTGTCTTGGAGCTTAGTAATTGTTTTTTTGTTCCTAGTTTGAGTCGAAACATTCTGTCTCCTTCATGTTTGATGAAGGATGGTTATTCTTTTGCGAGTGAAAACAATGGTTGTGCTATCTCTAAGAATAATATGTTTGTGGTTTTTGCATCCATTGTGAATGGGCTATTTGTTTTAAATCTTGATGATTCACCTATCTGTAATATTAATGCTAAAAGGCCTCGGCTTGCTGATTTGAATCCTACCTACATGTGGCATTGTCGTTTGGGCCATATAAGCGAGAAACGCATGAAGATGGTCCATTCGAATGGACTTCTAACTTCGTTTGATTTTGAATCATACGAGACATGCGAAGCTTGTTTGCTAGGCAAGATGACTAAGACGCCATTCACAGGTTTTCCAGAGAGAGCATCGGACTTACTGGAACTCATACATACTGATGTATGTGGACCAATGAGCTCGATTGCTAGAGGTGGATTCCAATACTTCATAACTTTCACTGATGACTTGAGTAGATATGGCTATGTCTACTTGATGGAGCATAAGTCTGAAACTTTTGAAAAGTTCAAAGAATTTCAGAGTGAAGTTAAAAATTAGTGTGGCAAGAAAATTAAAGCTTTACGATCTAATCGTGGAGGTGAATATCTGAGCCACGAGTTTAGCAATCATCTAAAGAGTTGCGGAATTGTTCCACAACTTACGCCGCCTGGAACACCTCAAAGAAACGGTGTGTCTGAACAACGTAATCGAACTCTGTTGGACATGGTTTGATCAATGATGAGCCAGTTGGACCTACCGTTATCGTTTTGGGGTTACGCTCTAGAAATAGCAGCTTTCACATTAAATAGGGTGCCATCAAAATCCGTAGATAAGACACCATATGAGATATGGACTGGCAAGACTCCCAGTTTGTCTTTTCTAAAGATTTGGGGTTGTGGAGCATATGTCAAACGACTCCAGTCTGACAAACTTGCACCCAAATCGGATAAGTGCATATTCGTGGGATACCCAAAGGAGACCTTAGGGTATTACTTCTACAATCAATCTGAGGGCAAAGTGTTTGTCGCTCATAATGGAGTTTTCCTAGAGAAAGAGTTTCTCAAAGGAGAGAAAAGTGCAAGAACGGTGCAACTCGAAGAAGTTCGAGATGAGCCAATAGGACAAGACTCTACAAGTGACGCTAATGTAGCTGAACAAGTTGAGATGCCTATGGCAACAGAAGCACCTCCGCAACCACGAAGGTCAGCAAGGCTCCGCGCAGCGCGGGAATTATCATTGTTAGACAATGATGAGCCTGCAACATATGCAGAGGTGATGGCAGACCCTGACTCTGACAAATGGCAAGATGCCACGAAATCCGAAATAGAATCCATGAAGGAAAGTCAAGTTTGGAACTTGATAGACCCGCCTGATGGTGTGAGAACCATCGAGTTCAAATGGATCTATAAGAAGAAGAAAGATATGGATGGAAATGTTCATATCTATAAAGCTCGACTTGTCGTAAAAGGTTTTCGACAAGTTCACGGAGTTGACTATGACGAGACTTTCTCGCCCGTAGAGATGCTTAAATCTGTTCGGATTATTCTAGCTATTGCTGCATATTTTGATTATGAAATATGGCAGATGGATGTCAAAACAGCTTTCCTTAATAGAAATCTGACATGCTGGAAAGATATGCAAGCTTCAAAAATCCATTTATGGATTAAAGCAAGCATCTCAGAGTTGGAATATTCGTTTTGATGAAGTAGTCAAAGGGTTTGGCTTCATTAAAAACGAAGAAGAAGCTTGTGTTTACAAGAAGGAAAGTGGGAGCTCTGTTGCATTTCTAATCCTGTATGTAGATGACATACTGCTGATTGGAAATAATATTCCTATGCTTGAGTCCGTAAAGACTTCATTGAAAAATAGTTTTTCGATGAAGAATTTAGGAGAAGCAACATACATACTGGGCAACAAGATCTATAGAGATAGATCAAGGAGGCTTATAGGATTAAGCCAGGATACTTATATTGACAAAGTGTTGAAACGGTTCAACATGGAAGAGGCGAAGAAAGGGTTCTTGCCTATGTCACATGGCATACATCTTAGCAAGAGTCAGTATCCTACGACAACTGATGAGTGGGATCGCATGAGCAAAGTTCCATATGCTTCGGCAATTGGATCTATTATGTATGCAATGATAAGTACCCGTCCAGATGTTTCTTATGCTCTAAGCGTTACAAGCAGATACCAGTCTGATCCGGGTGAGAGTCACTGGACAGCTGTGAAGAACATTCTTAAGTACTTAAGAAGAACTAAGAATGTGTTTTTGGTCTATGGAGGTGAGGAAGAGCTCGTTGTAATGGGTTACACCGACGCTAGCTTCCAAACTGACAAAGATGATTCAAAGTCCCAATCAGGTTACGTGTTCACAATAAATGGTGGTGTTGTTAGCTGGAAGAGTTCCAAGCAGGAGACGGTGGCTGATTCTACAACAGAAGCCGAGTACATCGTAGCTTCGGAAGCTGCGAAGGAAGGTGTTTGGATAAGGAAGTTCCTTATTGAGTTTGGTGTGTTCCCTAATGCCTCTAGCCCGCTAGATCTCTACTGTGACAACAGTGGAGCCATTGCACAAGCCAAGGAGCCAAGGAATCACCAGAAGAGCAAACACGTTATGCGGCGATTTCATCTCATTCGAGATTTCATCGATCGGGGTGAGATCAAGATATGAAAAATACACACGGACCTGAACATTTCAGATCCGTTGACAAAACCTCTTCCACAGCCCAATCATGAGAGGCACACAAGAGCAATGGGTATTAGATACATTCTAGATTGACTCTAGTGCAAGTGGGAGACTGTTGGAAATATACCCTAGAGGCAATCATATTTCCTTGTATTCATGATTAACAAAGTGTTCCTTGAATATCCATGGATGACAACTTGTATTGATTAATGCTTATGTGAAGTATTTGTGAAACTCTTTATATGTATGGATATTCTAAAATGTTCCTAGTCAGAGTTCATGTGAGGACACACATGAATATTAGACTAGCACATGTATTAGTTGATTGACTACGTTTCACAAGTCATGGACATGGGGATGTCAAACTAATAATGTGGGTTCATGTGAGACATGAGACAGAACTGACCCAACACGAGATGATGACTTCTCATTACACAATATGTACGATAAGTCCTAAGACCTGAGATCGTCGTATGTACTCAAGATGTGAACCGACTTACTTAGGAGCCATCAAACGCTACACCGTAACAGGGTAGTTATAAAGGTGGCTTTCGGGTCTGTCAAGAAGCATGCTGTTAAACATAGTCGGTCAAGATGGGATTTGTCCCTCTCTATAAGAGAGAGAGATATCTCTGGGCCCCTCGAGAGATTCGGATCAAGAAATGCATGGCCAAGCTAGGGTTAAGAGTTAACCAAGGATTCCGAATCACAGGATCGAGAAAGAATGGTCGGCTTTAAGGTAGACCAAATATCGTGAGGCAAAGAGAACAGCATGTATATGATATTGTAGCGGCTCGTCTGATATGATCTTTACGTGCGCATAGGAGTTGACATGTCTTGCTAGAGGCCACTGTCTACTATTGGGCCGAGTAAGAGTACTCGGGCCATGTCTATTCGTATGTGAGCCTATAGGGTCACACACTTAAGGGAAAGAAGCCTGATAAGGATGAGATCCGAATTAGACTGGGCTTAGGTGCCCTAATGGGCCATTTAGACCCAAGAGGGGGCACCCAAGGTGGGGTCCAAGGCAGCCCACCTAAGGGGCTATATAAACAGAGGAGGGGGCGCCTAAAACCCTAACCCTAGCCTTTTCTCGCGCGTGGACAGTACCCTGCTATAGTACCGCCCCCTCCCTCCTGTGCGCCAAGCCCTAGGTCGCCCTCGCGGACCTAGCAGTCCGGATCGCGGCGCTTCTCCCCGTACATGTGGACTTCGTGGAGGTGATGCGCTTGCTGCACAAGGACGAGCCGTTCGTGAGGTGGTTCACGCAACTGCATTGCCGGCTTCCATCTGCACTACACCGACGCGCTACAGAAGTTCCACAACCGCACGTCTAGTGGTAATCCCGTGATCTATAACTGCAGTAATCCTAGTTTATGCAGTAGAAAATTTTTGTTTTTGCTACCCCATATTCCTACACTTCTCTCCTTCCACCTCCCCTTCGCGCGGCGCCGGCACGTGGACGCGGCCATTGTCGACCGGAGAAAACTCGGCGCTGCCGCAGGCCCCCTCTTTTCTCTGAGTAGTGGCCGCTCATGGCAGCCAGAGGAAGGTACGACACCACCGCGGGCCCCCTCGCCGGCGAGCGCTCTCACCGGAGGGTGAGGGTGCCGCTGTTGAGTAGCTCCGCGTCGGTGCCCCTGCCCGCACGCGCACGGCGCCATCAGCCGGGAGCGGCGGTTCTCTCTCACCAGGGGTGCCGTGGTCTTGCGCCGGCGCCTCGGGTGGATCTGTGCCGTGCAACGGCAGTGGTAGGCGGCAAGACCCTGGTAGGTCTGCGGCCCCTCTTTCTTGCTAGGGTTTGGATTTGACTGTGTTTCTTAGATTTGCATCGAATTGATTCTTCCTTTTGTTTCTGTTCCATTCGATTCGTGAACAAATCCTTTTCTTTCCCAAATCGATCTACTCGATAAACCTTGCTTTGATACCATTGTTAGAATCTTTAGGGTCTCCAGGAGTAGATCGATGGGTTATACTCCCTTTCTGTAGAAGAAATACCTTGCTGGTAGACTCTGCAGGTTTGTCGGTGGCGTTCTGCGCTAGGGCAGCGACGCGCAGTGCAGAGACGTCGTGGTGGCGGTGCCTGGACGTAGTCGATGGCGAGCCGGTGGTGCTTCCCGTCACTAACAGTCCCTCCCTTTAGATCGGGTTAGGGTTTGAACGGTGGGGAATAGTGACGGCAGGTGAACCTCGTGTCTAGAGCAGCTAGTCCCCACCTCCTCTTTATAGGGCTGCGCGACGGGGGCTCACCAGCCTCATCTTGGGCTGGGCGTCCCCGATCAGGACGCGAGTCAAGGTTCGGCCCAGTCGTTGGACTGGCCCGGTGGAGATCAACCTAACAACAGACCCTCGTCAACAATGCCAAGGATGCTGGAAGACTAAATCTACCAATCTCTCAACATGCTGGAACTAACTTCCCAATTGTCCAATATGCTGATGATACCCTCCTAGTGATGGAGGCCTGCCCGACTCAACTGAATGTCCTTAAAGAAATTCTTCAAATTTTTGCTAGCTCTTCTGGCCTCAGAGTGAACTATAATAAGTCCATCTGGCTCCCCATTAATTTGTCTCAAGATAAGCTGGACCAGTTGTCTGATCTCTTTGGCTGCCAAAAAGGATCATTTCCTTTCACTTATCTTGGAATCCCCCTTGGAACCTGCCAGCCCAGAATTGAAGACCTGCTACCTCTAGTTCAAAGAGTGGAAAGGCACCTTATCTGTACTTCAAATTTCCTAAGCCAGGCCAGAAAATTGGAGATGGTGAATACTGTACTCACATCCACGGTTATGTTTCACTTTTGTATCTTGAAGCTCCATAAGGGTGTCATTAAGCAAATTAACAGATATAGGAAACACTGTCTTTTGCATGGCTCAGACATTAACTCTAACAAGCCGCCCAAAGCTGCTTGGGCAATGGTTTGTCTGCCAAAAAGGGAAGGAGGTTTAGGAGTCATCAACCTCTCAACGCATAATGATGCCCTTCGCCTAAAGTTCCTTAACAAATTCTTCAATAGAGCAGACATTCCCTGGGTGCATTTAGTTTGGGAAAATTACTACAGCAATGGAAGCTTACCTGGTCAGCAAAAGAGATGCTCATTTTGGTGGAGGGATGTAGTCAAGCTCTTGGATCAGTTTAAAGGAATTGCTCATGTCAACATCGGCGATGGTTTTTCAGTTTTATTCTGGCAGGACTTATGGAATGGAAATGTTTTTGAACATGTCTACCCCAAGCTCAGGTCATTTGCAAGGAATCCTGGCATTTCATTCAGTCAATTTACTGCCACCAGTTTACTTGACAATTTTAATCGGCCCCTATCTGTCCCAGCCCACCAGCAGTTGCTAGAAGTTATTACTTCAGTTCAAAATTTGGAGAGAGTGGAAGGAACTGATCAATGGACCTATATTTGTGGATCAGGCAACTTCTCTGCAAACAGGGCATATAAAGCTTTGATTGGCCACCAAACTGTCCATCCAGCTCTCCTCTGGACTTGAAAAATAAATGTCAGATGAAACACAAAGTGTTCTTCTGGTTGTTGCTTAAGGACAGGCTGAGCCCTAAAGATCTTCTTCAAAGGAAAAATATGGCCCTTGATTCAATAACCTGTGAAATGTGTATTCTCCAAAGACGAGAAACTGTTAGTCACCTATTCCTTAAATGCAATTTTGCTAGAGCCTGTTGGGAGAGTATTGGTATTACTTTCATTAGAACAAGATCTCCTTTTCAATTCTTTTCCAGTATCAAGAGACAACTGCAGGTTCCTTTTGCAATGGAAATTTTCATTATCATGTCATGGAGCATTTGGATCTCAAGAAACAACTGGACGTTCAAGAATATTGGCCCCTCAGTTCAAGACTGCAGAGATTACTTTTTCAAAGAATTTCAGCTCACTACTCTCAGAGCCCGATCAGATCTAGCAGATGATATGCTATCCTGGCTAAACTCTCTTTAGTTTTCTTCCTCTTTGTTTCCTTTTCTTTTTTCCTTTTCCTTTTTTCCTCTTATAATTTTTGTACAGAACTTCTTTGTTTTTAGTAAAATTTTTCTGTAGGGGCTTGCCCCTCCAGTTCCCTAAAAAAACAATTAAATTCACTTTGTGGTGACGTGGAAAAAAGCTAATGCAACATCCAAATTCACGTGTTGCAACATTAAAAATCCCAACATCTAAATTCACTTTGCAGCGACATAAAGAATCGAGTCTGAAACACTGAACAAAGGTTATCTCAACACAAAGAATCACTTGATGCAACACCTCGTGTACAGATCGGGGAAGGCCTCTGAAGGACCGGATCGGGTGCCCTAGCCTAAGAAGGGGAGGGGGTGAATTAGGCAAGTTAAAACCTTAACATATGGCTCCAACTAAATTGCACAATATTAAACTAAAACATGCTATTTATATGTGCAACTATGGCTGTTCTAGTGTGAAACCCCTATCCCAAAAGAGTTTAGCAACCTATAGCCTTTCTTATCAAGATACTACTCTATGAAAGTAAAGGCACACAAATATTGCTAGTAAGAAATGCGGAAACGTAAGGAGCGGGATAGGACGAAGCAAACTCTTGACGCGGGTGTTTATCCCGTAGTTCGGTTAGCCACAAAGGCACACCTGCATCCACATTTTTGAAACACTCACTAAGAGTATTGCTTCTCGGCAATCAAGTCTCTCCCGAGGACACCGAGTCACCACGGTCACCTTGATCCCGATTTCCACTAAGGAGCTTCTCCATAAAGGATGGGGGTCTTCACGTCCCCCGCACAAGATCGTCCACGCCGCTCCACACCAAGTCAGCAATGAGATCATCACATGATTCTACAATAACATTCTAAAAGCATTTCTCATTGCAAGGGTTAGATTCATTAATTAAATCTAAGCAAGAAGTTGAAGCATCTACTTTAGAATTTGAGCTTGTACTAGGGGTAGATTGCTTGGTTTCCAAAAAGTCATTAGCATCATTAATGCTCTCAATTTTTAACTTGAGCTCTTCATGCTTCTCGCTAAGCAATTTAAATTTACATGACAAATTTTCATAATTTGTAGCGAAAATAGCATTAAGATCATTAAGAGCATTAAGGTTTTCAATTTCATTTGATTGCTTCTTAATAACTTTTTGGTACTCATGAACTAGTTCAAGAAGCTCATCATATGAAGGAAAAACAGAGTTATCATCACTTACATCGCTTTCCATACCTTGGGCCATAAGGCAAGTGTTTGATGATGATCCCATGTTGGTGCGGGTGGTGAATTTCTTGTTTGATTCATCACTTGAGTTTGCGCTTGATTCTTCACCACTGCTTATCCATTCACCAAAAATGACGAAGGGCTCATGTTGAGACTTTTTCTCCTTCTTTTCTTTCTTCTTCTTGAACCTCTTCTCAACCTTCATAAATTGATGGTGAGGTCCATTCTTGAGGAAGACCATATACCCCACTGAGTTGATTTCTTTCAAACAATTGTTCATCTTCTTGACTTGCTTGTAGAGGTTGGGGTTCATTGGCTCTTTTTCATCATTTGAGGAGCTTTGGCATGCCTCCTCTTCTTCCTCTTCACTTGAGCTACCTTTGATGGCCATCATCTTGACTTGCTTGCATGCAAGTACACTATGTGTTGGTGAAGAAGGTGGCGCTCTTGGCTTAATATCATGGCGTAGCTCATGGGCGATCACCTTGTTAAGGACTTGATTTGGTGTCAAGGTGTTGATTTCCTTCTCATAAAAAATTGTGATCACCAAATCATAGTCGGACTTCAGTAATGAGTGAATGATCTTGCGAATGAACTCCATATCATCAATTTTCTTCACACCTAAAGAGTTAATCTCATTCACAAGAATATTCAACCGTGAGTACATAGATTCGGCATTCTCATCATCAAGTTGCTTGAAGCTATTTAGTTTATCAATAAGAACATGATAATTTTCATTTGCAACATATTTTGTGCCTTCATGATTCTCACTAATAGTTTTCCATAAATCTTTAGCATTTGATCAAGCAAACACACAGTTAAACACGGTGTCACCAAGAGAGCTCAAAATAGCACATTTAGCAATAGCATCATATTGCCTCTCTTGTTGACTTTTGCTTTTCACTCCCTCACTCGTTACTCTCCAAACATTTAGGCCCTTTGCTTGGAGGTGTGATTGCATCAAAATCTTCAATCATTGGAATCTTGTGCCATCAAAACATGGAGGACGTCCTAATGAATCCATCCCTTCCCCAAAGAGCTAACTCACTAGGCGGTGAAGCATAACCGATCAAATGAGCCGGTAAACACAAATTGCCAATGAAATTGGCTTTCTTTGTGAGAGAGGTGAGTCACGGCTCTGATACCAATTGAAGGACCGGATCGGGAGCTCTAACCTCAGAGGGGGAGGCGGTGAATTAGGCAAGTTAAAATTTTAACATATGGCTCCAACTAAATTGTACAATACTAAACTAAAATATGCTATCTATATGTGCAACTATGGTTGTTCTATTGTGAAACCCCTATCTGAAACGAGTTTAGTAGCCTATAGCCTTTCTTATCAAGATATTACTCTATGAAAGTAAAGGCACAAAAAGATTGCTAGTAAGAAATACGGAAACATAAAGAGCGGGATAGGAGGAAGTAAACCCTTGACGCGGGTGTTTATCCCATGTTTCGGTTAGCCACAAAGGCACACCTACATCCACGTTGTTGAAGCACTCACTAAGAGTATTACTTCTCGGCAATCAAGTCTCTCCCGGGGACACCGAGTCAACACGGTCACCTTGATCCCGATTTCCACTAAGGAGCTTCTCCACAAAGGATAGGGGTCTCCACGTCCCCCGCACAAGATCGTCCACACCGCTCCACACCAAGTCCGTGGGTCGTTGACGTTGCCAGCGAGCCTCAAAACTCCAAGGAACTGGCACACCAAGATATCTTGTTGGTTTAACAAAGAACCACAGCACAAGGGCACAAAGCCTTACTCTCTCACTCTCTAAAGAGCTAACCTTTACACAACACTCTCAAAGTGTGCTAAGGACTAAAGATATGAACACTAAGCTCTTGGATGGCTTGGAGATGTTCTTAGGTATGGGTGTGATGTTCCTGAACTCCAGCAAACATGAAATGGCCGGGGGATGGTATATATATAGCCCACCAATACGAGAGAGCCGTTTAGAGCCGTTACCCAATTTTCTGCCCAGGCACCGGATAGTCCGACGGTAGGGAACCGGTTCATCCGGTCACACTGCGCCCTGAAGTAGCCGTTAGGTCTTCTGACGAGTGATGTAGGTGTCACCGGATAAACCGGTCAGGGGTCGTCGGTTCATCCGGCGTGCGTCGGTTCATCCGGTGCTGAAGAAATCTTCAGCTTGCTGCTGACGTCATTGCTCCGACGCATTACACCGGTGCCCGTCGGTTCATCTGGTCCTGAAAGCTTTTGTTTCAACCCGACTGACAATGCCTCTGGTCAATACTCCGGTCAATGCTCCGACGCTCTAACTTGGCACCGTTGGTTTATCCGGTCCCACTTGGCTTTCTCCACGTAGCTTCGCACCAGTGCAGCCCAGTTTCTCCGACGCCCTTGCGTCGGATTATCCGACGCTCACCGGATAGACCGGTGCCCTTGTGTCGGTTCATCCGGTGCAGCTGTTCTCTGTTGAACTCGTCCATTTCATCATTTATTTGAGTTCTTTCTTCGTGTTTTATTTTGCTTGGGCTTTTTACTTCATCCCTGGGATCTATAATTGTTCACTTGACAAACTCATTAGTCCCATTGATTTTGTTGTTACTCAATCACCAAAATCACAAAACTATGGCCTAATGGGGCCATGTTCCTTACAGCCTCCATCTGACCGTGCACAACAAAAATTACCTCCTGGAACATCAGAAAATTAATAGCCGAAACATAAAAAAAGTCACATGTTGCTCCTCTTAATTAACCATGCAACATCTAAAATTACCTCATGCAACAATGGGAGTCACTTAATGCAACATGATGGTTGGTATGCATTTTTTTTCTTCATGCAGCATCCAAATGCATCTGCAGGTTGGGGATGACTACAAGAGCACTGGAGGTTGCCTCTGCATCTGCCGTAGGTACTTGCCTCCCCCCTACCACCAAAATCGACGCCATCCTACTAGGGATCGAGCTCCTCACCACCCAATTGATACCCTACTGCAAGGGCCGAGGTTCTCATTGCCAAAAACTGGTGCCCAACCACCAAGTCAACCTCATCATCGCCCAAATCATTGAGAGGTATGATTTAAAGAGGTATGATTTAAAGAGGATCAGAAGACTGAAGTTCTGGCTCCTGGGCTGTGTACTTATTGAGAGGTATGATTTCACTGAACCCGGCTTCAAAGGGTTTGCTTACTTTCTTTACACTATCCTAGATTTCACTCAGAACAGGCTGTTTGCTGCCTGCTTTGAACACCCATGACTTAATTGACTGCATGAGATTTGAAAGTCTAACCAATAGATGTTTATACAAACTATAAGTTCTCAAGTGACCAAAGGCTCTTTGTTAACCAGCTTAAAATATTATTTTTGTCAAGATCATGAAGATTCTAGAGTCTGATGATAATCATGTTTTTTCTCCTATTATCATATTTAAATTTTTTTGACACCCATGGCAACGCACGGGCCATGGGTAGAACAGTTTTTGCTTGGGTCTGAATTCCACCGGCTGTAAGCTGAACTCATCTAGCCTTTGTGCTATATTCAGTTACTTTTGGTTTACGGTTGTGTAATTCAGATGCGCCTTTTTGATCTTCTTGGATGAACGTGAGGATTTTTACTTTGATAACTGGTGCGTGAATTGAGTGTAATACCGAATCATTCTGAACTGGATATTCTTACTGCACACTTATAGATTTGCGATGGTGCAGTGCTGCTTTGTCCGTGAGCCATTGCTTTTCCTAAGATATCTACTACTTTTTGCGTCTGATGTGTATAGTTTAGTTTAATATATCTCAAGATACATGTATATGCTCACAAATAATATTTGCGCTCGGCAGATCAGAGCTCGTGTAGTGGCATGTCGCTCTACCGTTCACCTCTGCACCAGGTAATAGGACAGGCTCTGGTATCTTATTGTACGTGCATGCGTTTGGGTTTCACAATTGAACGATCAATTGCAGTTAGTTTTTTTATGATGCTAATAAGCACCCAACATAAAAGAGCCACACCACAAATCATCGTGCATTCTCCTTTCAGCTGCCATTGCAGCAGCTTGTACTGGACTAAGCATACTCATAATACAAACCAAAAGTTCAAGGTTTCTATTTATTTAGCTTGTCCTATTGTGCTATATATCTGTAGTCCACCAGGTCATGTGAATTTTCTAGCAGTAGAGACAAAATATTTTTTTAGGGTCCTTTCTGTGCATGTTAGAACCAGCTACCTAAATTTTTTAGGGTCTGTACTAGCTTCTTTCTGTGCATGTTAGAACCAGCACGCTACATAAAACCCTGCAGTAATCAATCAACTATGTATTTATTCAGACTTGTTTTCTGATAGTGCCATGATCTATTGCAAAATTCATCTGTACGAACTGTTACCTGAGTTCCCATATTAATGTCGATGTACTTGAGCCAGGTTTCAAGTACTTTGATCTTTTTCCGGCTTCTTTGTTCCTATCAGTTAGTAGCCAACAAGTTGTCAAGAGAATTTAAACTGATTTCAGAATGCTGCATTGATCCCTATCCATAAGCTGTGAGGCTAATCTGTATATTTTTTATGGTGCTGGAAGAATCTTCACTCTACTATTTGAGTTGATTTGTGTAGCGGTATATGAGGATTGCACATTAGCATGTTCACTGAAGGAGGTGACGATGTTTCAGGCTTGCAGGAATCCAAAGGGCTCCTTTGATCAGCTCTGGTTTGATGCTGGTGGTTTCTGCCTGTCGGATCACTCCAAGGCAAACCTGATGTCCACTGTTATGCCCGTCGGATCACAGTTTGTATGCTCTGGAATTTGTATCCGCTATAGTGCTTGAGCTATTTAGCTTCTATCGGTTTGGCCTGTTAGAGAAGACCTGAAACTCTTGGTCATTTTAAACTACTCTCTACTATCGATGAATATACTATGAATATTGTTATTTGTTGGCAGGTTTACATCTTTTTACATTTGATTTTTTTACTCCCGTAGCAACGCACGGGCATTCAACTAGTGGTGTCTTGAATGGGTGATGGATCCGGTCTGATCTATTCCACCTCTCCACAACTACTCTTCCATCCTTGGTGGGGGCTACTGATAATTTCAGACGGTATTGGTACGCCTGCACCTCGTAGCATTTCCACAACTAGCTTGAATGTTTCACCCACTCTCTCTTCCTTGTTCACATTACTAATCTCTTTTTCTTATACATCCCAACAAATTCTTCACTGAAACCTTTCTGCCAGCTGGATGAACTAGACACTCCTTGAACTCGACCTTGATGCTTAGGGTTTTCAAGTGCCTAGGTGAGAACATCATTTTCCCTAACATCAGAAAAAGAACCATCGCTAGCTTCAGCTGCAATGACTTTTACCCTATCTGCTAAAGCCGACACCGAAGGGGAACTGAATGATATATCTCCGCTTTCAGTCCTCTTTCCTGATCTAACCTACAAATATAGCCTTGATCGACCAGAAAATTACATCCAAGAGTTAATGTTTCTTGTAATGGACAACTTATGCCTGTTACTAATGGCACGCTATCTAATTTCGCATTTCACGTAGTGTGAGGATGATCTTTTTACTATGAAAGGCTGATCACGGAGAGGAATCAGCAGCAGGAACCAGGAAGTGGTACAGCAGGTTGTACTAGAAACTGAGGGTGATATGACCAAAAAAGATCACTTACGAGGGGAGCAAACAGTGGCCGTGGGTGTGGGTCGTGCTGCGTCGCGTCCTCACCACGCTTTTCGTCGAAAGGGAAAGCCGGCGGGAGCAAGAGCAGGGGAAGAAGTGCCAAATTCATCCCCACAACCTCTCTCTCTCAGCGACCGCACCGCCGAGGATGCCGCCCTACCGCCGCCGCCGCTCTAGCGCCACCGCCACCAGCGCCGCTGCCCTAGCGCCGCCGCCTCTTGCGCTGCCGCCCCTTTTCGCTCCTTTCTCCATGTGCTTGCCGCTGCGTTGTCCTCCCCAATGCCACCGAGTCGTCCTCCCCAACGCTCCCTCGCCCCCGTCGTTTTGCCCTCCCCCACGCTTCCCCACGTCGACCTCCCCCTCGCTCCGCCCGTCCAGGCGCGCTCGCAGTCGATACAATACCAAACAAACCACCTCTACAGTCTGCATCCAAAGTGTTTGATGTTAGCCTAATGGCAGAAAACGGAAGCAAATCCATGCTCCCCCTCGTAACAACAGAGAAGAGCTCCCATCCTGGTGAAGACGAGAAGAACCTTAAAGGGGAAACTCATAGGCGTGCGGGGAAGGAGGTGGCACAAGCTAGCAAAGACAAAGAGAAGATTGTTCTGGTCGTCAACTTGTCCAGTGTTGAGGCAGGACTGCCGGTGCAGTCCTGCGAGAACCAATGAAGCTCATAGCGTGGAATTGCCGGGGATTGGGTAATGGCCCGGCAATTCGTAGCCTTCTGAACCTTCAGAAGGAGGAGGACCCAGATATTCTCTTCTTGTCTGAAACAAAAATGGATGTGAGGCGAATTAAAGGCTTGCGTTGGAAGCTGGGTTTGACGAACATGATAGTTAAGGATTGCGAGGGGAAAAGTGATGGTCTTGTGATTTTTTTGGAGGAAGGAGATTAATCTCCAGCTTCGTGGTGTTTCTCGCTTCTACATCGATTCAGATGTGGTGGAAGCGGATGGATTTGTTTGGCGATTTACTGGGTTCTATGGTGAACCAAAAACCAGTCTGAAGGATTTATCTTGGAAGGCGCTTAGAGTACTGAATGCATCTCGGCGGCGGCCACGGTTGTGTGTAGGTGACTTTAATGAAGTTTTGCTAGGTTGTGAGAAAGAAGGAGGCCAGCCAAAACAACAGAGTTGCATGGACCGATTTCGAGAAGCTTTGGATGATTGTGCTCTCACGGATCTGGGTTTTGTGGGGGATCCCTTCACTTGGCGGAATAATTGTCATGATAGTGATAATTACATCAGAGAGTGTTTGGATAGAGCGGTGGCGGATGATGCTTGGTGTTCTCGGTTTCCACATTTTCGGGTCATCAATGGAGATCCGCGGCATTCGGATCATAGGCCGGTTATTGTGGTGGTCAATGAGGAGGTGAGGACTACGACAAAGCCAAGAGGGCATGCTTTTCATTTTGAGGCTGGCTGGATACAGGAGCACTGCTCGACCATTGTAAACAATGCCTGGAATCTCACAGTTCAAGCTCGGGAAGGAGGTGTGGTGGATGCCATCAGAGAAGTTGGGGCAGAGCTATGGGATTGGAGCAGAAATTTTTTGGGAGATCTTGAGAAGAGAATTAAACGAGCTAAGAAGGACTTGGAGGAGTGTCGGAAATTTGTAATTAATGGGCGCAACATTGCTAGGGAAGAAATTTTGAAATATAAGTTAGAGAAATTGGAGGTGCAACGGGAGTTATATTGGCGCCAAAGAGTGCAAGCCCATTGGTTGAAAAATGGTGATCGTAATACAGATTTCTTTCATGCTTATGCATCGGAGAGGAAGAAAAAAAATAGAATAAACAAGCTGTTGAAAGAAGATGGGGTGGTGGTAGAGGACGAGAGGGAGATACATGGTCTTGTTACTAACTTTTATAAAAATTTATTCAGCAGCTGTGCGGGGACTCGGTTTGATGAATTATTGGCTAAGGTCCAACCTAAGGTTACAGCAATGATGAATCAATTCCTGCTGACAGAGATCACAAATGAGGAGGTTAAATTAGCTCTTGATGGCATGGGGGATTTGAAGGCGCCGGGAATGGATGGAATGCCTGCTCTCTTTTATAAACAGTTTTGGGATATTGTAGGCAGCGATGTAACACGAGAAGTTAAAAATTTGCTGCAAGGAGGGAAGATGCAAAAGGGGTGGAATGAAACTATTGTGGCCTTAATCCCGAAGGTCCCAAATCCAGAACAGCTTAAAGATCTCCGGCCAATTAGTCTTTGTAATGTCATATACAAAATGGCTTCAAAGGTACTGTCAAATCATTTGAAGATTGTTCTATCAGAGATTATTGCTTTGAACCAAAGTGCCTTTGTCCCAGGACGTATGATCACGGATAATGTTCTATTGGCTTATGAGTTCACACACTATTTGCGGACAAAAAGGAGTGGGCAACAGAGTTTTGTGGCGGTGAAATTGGATATGAGCAAAGCCTATGATCGTGTGGAATGGTCCTTTCTAGAAAAGATGATGATCAGATTGGGTTTTCATGAACAATGGGTGAGCACAATTATGAAATGTGTGACCACAGTGACTTACCGCATCAAAGTCAATGGTGAACATACTGAGGAAATTGTGCCTAAACGTGGCTTGAGACAGGGGGACCCCCTTTCCCCCTATTTGTTCTTAATATGTGCTGAAGCGTTCTCGTGTTTACTACATGCAGCAGAAGAAAGTGGAGAGTTGGAGGGAGTTAAAGTGTGCCAAGATGCACCGAGTATTAATCATCTTTTGTTTGCGGATGACTCATTGCTACTCCTAAAAGCTGATGCGTGGAGTGCAAATCATCTGCAAGATATTCTTTGACTATATGAGGAATGCTCGGGGCAAACCATTAATAAAGAGAAGTGTCGCTGCGGGAAATAGGCGACTACTAAACTACTCGATTGCTCGTTTGTTGTGCGCTTGATCAGATATGGTCTAGCACGCAAAGACTCGAGGATTTAGACTAGTTTAGGCCGAATGTGCCCTACGTCTAGTATGGGGGGTGGTGTTCTTGCTCTATTGCTCTCGAGCCCGGGTGCTTAAAGTTTAGAGGGGAGCTTACAAGCTAGTCAAGCAGTGTCGAACCTCTAGGAGTCCAACCCTTTCCTACGTGGGGGGCTTTCCCTTTTATAGTCCAAGGTGGGGCCCCCATTTACATATATCTAGCGCTGAGTCTTGGAACCATCGGGGTGCCCTTTGTTCTTGTCAGTCGTCGGGACCCACTCGGTCGGTCGGGAGTGGGCAGGCTCGATCCTGGCGATCTTCTCGGGCAACGGGTGATCCTGGCGATCTTCTTGGGCAACGAGTTGTCCCCGGTGTTGTCCCATCCTGGCTCAGTCGGGGCGGCCCGATCACTCAGATGGTCGTTCGGGGGTCACCTCTGGTCTTGTCTGTCTGGGCCTATGTTCCTTATCAGCAGGGCTACCTTATGTTTCCCTTGCGTAGCCCCTGCCAGCGGGGCGGCACACCCGGTGAGGGGTGCATTACTGAGGTCAGGCCGGGGGCGTCTGGTCATGCTTGCTGGCATAATAAGGTGGTCCGTAGAGGCAACCATCATTACGGCGAGGGAGGCGACGTCCTGTTGATGCCCCCTCCTGTAGTGTCGCGGGGCCCGCGTGGGCAGCGCTGTCCCTTTGTCAGGGGGTCCTGTCGCCTATGCCCACGCCGCAAGATAAGGAGAGCTGGCATCGCGAGGCCTGTCTTGGCCGGCACGCCTGTCAGGGGGAGTGGCGTCCTTGGAGCGCACGTCTCGGGTCATCCGGCATGGCTCTGACCCGGGGTGCTTGGTCGGGGGGCCGCCACGCGTCCCGGGAAGTCGGGCTCTCGGACGTGTTGGCTTAGGGATGAAGGCAGCTCCCTACGCGGGTTAGTGGGCTGTCCCGTTTTTGGCCCAGTGAATCTGCTGGGCTTCCCTTTGCACGAGTCGAGGCCGTCAGGGATCCCGGGTTTACACCCCCGTCAGAGGCCCCCGAGGGGTTCTGCGATTTTAATAATCGCTGAGCTGCTGGACTTGATCTTGATGACCCCTGACCGGGGCGTCCCATCCACCTGCCCGCGCTCTTGGCTTTCGGCGCGCGCCAGTGATGGCGTGACAGGGTCTCACCTGTCTTGATGGCTGGCTGGAGCATTGGTGCCGTGGAATCTCGAGGCCGGTCGTCGCATCTTATCGCTATGCCGCGGGCGCCTCATTTTCCCCCGTTTGGGGCTGCCTCCCATTGGTGGGTCATGCGGCAATCGTGCCCCGAGTGGCGCGACGGTCGCTTGGCGAGCTGGCGCCGTCCCGTCAGCATTTAAGAGGGGGTTTGACTAGGTGAGGGCTTTCGGTGTACCCCATTTGGTCGGCCCGCTGACTACTGGGGCCGTTCGTGCCCTGCGTTTGCTTATAAATAGTGGTGTTGTGGATACATGGTTTCACACAAGAAAAACGGATCATGGAAATCCCTTTGGTGGTTCTCTTCCTCGCACCCCACACCCGTCCTCCAGATGAGAGTAGGCATGGTTTATGTCTCTGGTGCTAGGAGAATGCTTGTGAATGGCGGGGGATCCCCCTCAGACACGCACCTGATATTGCGCTCCTTCCGCGAGTCACTTGCCAGCGCCGTGGAACCCGGGTGCCATTGGTCGAGATTAGGCGAGCCCGACCACTGGTTCCTGTTCCAAGGGGCGTGGTAAGCGGCCATATCTCGCTTGTGGCTCCCTTGGTATTCCTTTGGAGCTGGCCCGGCACGGGGCTTGATGCGCAAGCAGAAGGTAGCGCTCTTGGAGCGTCCTGCCTCGCGTCGGCTTCGGAGTAACAGGTTGAAGGAAGCCGTTGTCTTCGCCTATCGTTCTGTTTATTGTCCCCGAGCTTTGCGGACCCGTGGGGTCAGTCGCCGCCCAAGGGTCGGTCGGGAATGGTCGGGCTTCGGCAGCGCGTAACGGTAATCGGCCCATAGGGCCTGGCCCGCTTCCCGCCCGGCGGGGGTATGTGCCGGGCGTATTCGATGTCGCGTCACTCCGGGTTCCCCGCTGGTTGGTGGGGCCTACCAGGTCAAACCCTCTGGCCCTTTAATATGCGGAGCGGAAGGGTTTACCTTCTTCTTTGCCCGGCTTCGACCTCTTTCCTCCACCGCCTCGAGTGTTCACCCCCTTTTCTGCTCTCGCTTGTTGTCGCCTTCGCCTCCGCCTTCCTTCCCATTGTTCCGTCGAAGCCCTGGTGCGGCGATGTCGCTGTGGAGGCCGTCTTCCCTGACTGAGACCCAACTCGAGAGGTTGGCCGCGGAGGGGTCGATTCCTCCCAGGAATGTGGCTCACTGGAGGGCGTCGCCGTCTGGGGAGGTTAGTCCTCATCCACGCCCCGACGAGGTGTCACCTTCCGCATCTTCTATGCGCGAGGCCTGGGCCATCCCGCCCACTCCTTCCTGCTAGGCTTGCTGGAGGAGTGGAGAATCGGACTGCATCACCGCAACCTCACCGGGATGTTGCACATTACGGGCTTCATGATGGTGTGCGAGGCATTCCTCGGGATAGATCCGCATGTGGATCTGTTCCGGGAGATGTTCGTCAGTCGTCCGGTCACGCTGAGGCGTCATGCCGGGGCGTCGCGTTCGGAGGCGGCAATCGCGCCCGTAGGTGGTTTTGGCTTGCAGCGGAAACCTGGGAAAGCCTCGTACCCCCGGTACACCCCTGTGGATAACAATCGGGGGTGGCACGATGAGTGGTTCTACATCCGGAACCCCTCCGACGGAGAGGAGGCGTTCCCGGTGTTTACCAGGAATGCCCCGGAGAAGCGGGAGAGCTGGACCTGGGGGGCTGCCCAGAGGAAGAAGAATCGTGTGGAGATGATCGAGGAGGCTTGGTGGCTCGCGGTCTGGATGGCGCTAGTGTTTTCGCCACCATCTTCCTTCATAAAGTGCGTGTTCTCTCTGCGCTGCGAGGGAAGATGTGGGATTATGAGCTCGACGAGCCGTGAGAGGAGCTGCAGGAGCCCAGCAGCTCTGGGCTGTGGAGGTGGCTTGACAGCATGATTGCGGGGGAAGGCCGCCGTCCCATTGGCGGTCCCTCCCCTTTTTGGTCGGAGTCGCCCCCCAACCTGGTAAGTATCCGTCTTGTCTTCGATTTCCTGCTCCCTCCCATTGTATTTCCGTTCCTGCATGTTTTATCGTCGTTCGCGATTGTAGGGTCTTGGCAAGCCCAAGTCTCTCCACCATCGCGGCAAGGGGCCGGAAGGGGCTGCTCGCCAGGCCGGGCAACAGAAGAGGGCTGCAGAGAGGAAGAAGAAGAAAGCGCTCCGCGCCCGGGAGCACGAAATTCGTGAAAAGGAGGTGGCCAAGCTCATCCGCGAGTGGATGGACGCCGTGGAAGCTTAGGACCTGGTGGACGCTCGGCCTCCGAAATATTCGGAGTCCGGATCCGACGGGGAGGCGGAGGAGGAGGAACTGGAGTCGCTCGGGGGCGAGGATTCTAGTCCGGACACGTCCCCATGTGGGATGAGCGGATCCGGGGCCCCCCAAACATGCTCGCGATGAGGCAGAGCCTGAGTCGGTGAAGCGACTCAGAGGCGAGGGCTCGGACGCGCCGGGGGTCGTCGGCGACGTCCCCCGGGGTGACAATTGCGCCCTCCCTCCAGGTCATGGAGGGGCTGATGAGCCGCCGTTGACCGTTGCGACGGCCGTCGTGACGCGTTCGCCTCCCGCATCATCGGCCGAGGCCATCCCGACAAAGACAGCGGCGAGAACGTGAGTGTTGTTCCTGTTCTGGTGTTTCGGAGGGGCGGCTTTTGGTGACGCGCTTTCTTGTCCCCGTAATGCAGGGTCTGGACTGGTCTCCAGCCGTTGGCCAATCCGGTGGACTGCACTGAGCACCCTTCACTAGCGACTCTGCACGCCAGGTGTCGGAGATGGAGCGCGCCGATGGGGACGTCCTCGTCGCAGATGGTGACGGTGGCGATACCAGGCCCCATCTTTTCACCGGTTGGTGTGGCAACGACGTTCGTGCCATATCCTGTCGCCGCCCGTGGAGGGAGGCCACCATGCTGAGGGAGCCATCATCGGCGGAGGGGGCTCTGGTTCCCTATCGTCCGCCGGAGGGGCCGTTGGAGGGGCCGTCTTGTGGTGCCGGTGGTGACACGCGGTTCGTGCTGAACGATTCTCGGGAGGATAAATTCTGGCAGCATGTGGGTCGGCAGGGCCTCGAGGCTCAGGAGGTGCTCGCCTCCACTAAAGGCCGCATTGCCCTGCTGCTAGAGGAGGTAGAACAAGCTGAGAAGCTTGTTACCTCCGGCCTCCCTCCCGCCGTTGGGGTAAGATCTTTTCGTCGGGTCTGTTCTTCCCTTCCTGTAGGTGTCCCCTCGTGACCCCCTTTCATTTTCCAGGTGCTGGAAAAGATCTCGAAGAGGAAGTCATCTTTCTTGCGGGAGGAATATGGTCGCGAAGTGATTTGCGAGGCGGCACGCCAGGACCTCGCGGAGCGGTTGTGTTCTGTGGAGGCCGCGCATGCCTCGGATACTCAGTAGTATCGCCGCAACCTCGCGGCCATAGAGGCCCAGTTGGAGGAAGAGCAGGTCTGTCGTGCCCGCGCGGAGGCCGACTTGGGGAACTAGGAAACGGGTCGTCAGGTGATGGAGAAAATGCTGGATGGTGATTTCCCTCGCACTTCTTTCTTTCGATTATGTTTGCAATATGGCCTCATGGTGCAGTGATGTTTTTTTTCCAGAAATGACGACTCGGAACTGGACCTCGCGCCGCGAGTTCGATCGACTGAGGTCGTCGGCCCAAGAGGTTTGCTCCTGCGTCCTTGGCTCCCCGCCTTCGAGTCCTCTGCAGGATGATCTTCGGAGGGTTCCCAAGGAGCTGGCCGTGTTGACGGCCATAGCGGCTTACCACGGGGCTTCGACTGCATTGAGTGCTGTGGTGCTGCGGCATCCGGAGCTAGATCTGGCTAGCCTTGAGGACGATCTTTCTGCCAGGAAGCCATACGATGGCGTTCTTGTGGTGACCAGGATGCTAGAGCCCATTGCCCAAAAGGTCGCGCGGGGTCTGACCTTCGCGGCGGTGAGGAGAGTCCGGCGTGTGGAGCGGGAGTTGGATGTGAGTAGTGGGAGCGCCAGAGCCATGGAGGACGCGTCGTCAACTGGCGGGTCTGCCGCTCCTTCCTCGAGTGTGGATCCACCGTTGCAAAAATAAACGACATATTAGTTTTCGTTTTATGTGGGATTGCTGGTGAGGGAAAGAACACATTGCGCATCGTGGTCAAAGTAATCTTCTATATTTTTTCTGAAAAAAGTTCTGCTGTTCGCTTTTTCTGCTTGCTCGTGAACATTTTTGGTCCTCTGCATTCCTTTCTTTTGGAACTGTGTGCTGATCATAGGCTGCGGCATATAGCCGGGAGCTAGCCCAGAGGCATCATTCGCTGGTCGCCGTAGATCGTTACATGGATCCAATTGATCGAATAGTTCGGAAAAAACGCTTGAGTAGGATGGAAAACATGTGAATTAGCAGAAAGGGTCATGTGTTATGTGACAAGAGGGAGAGACGAGTGTGCGCATGCTGCGCAGTCCATCCTAGTAAGGCCCCCGAGCGCCTTGGCCTGAGAGTGTTCAAGGCAAGGGGCTGTAGACGTGATAAACGACAGAAAGTAGAATGCTCGAAGACCATGGTCTGGCCCCCAAGCACTCCGAGCCAAATGTGGATGGGTCGGGGTGCTAGAAACCAGAGAGCTTGTGTGTTGTGGACAGGTAAAAAATGCGGGTGTCTGGCCCCCGTGTGATTCCGGGCCGCTAGTGGCCGGGTCGGAAAGCCGGGTGAGTGCACTATGTTGTGCGGGGAGAAAAAATCGACAGATGTCGGGCTCCCGAGTGCTCCGAGCCGGAAGTGGCCGGGTCGGGGCACTTGGACTGAGCCGCTAGTGCTCCTTACGGGAAGAAATGCCGTAACTGTTCTATGTTCCAAGAGTTGGTTAGAATGTTACCGTCGGACTCTTTTAGCTTGTAGGTGCCTAGCTGTATCACCTCTGCGATGCTGTAGGGTCCTTCCCATGGCGGCGAGAGCTTGTGCTTTGTTGACGGTCATTATCACATAAAATTTGACCGTCAAAGTGAACTAAAATGACAACATTTCATGTCATATCATAACAAAAACATTAATTATCTAACGAGTTCCACGAGTTTCGATGCTCCCATATGTTTTGCAGGAACTTCTAATTTTCACAGATAAAACCTATCTCAAATGAGGAACACAAGGTACACCATTGCGAAGACCTCATTGCACTGATCAAAATGGATATATAATTTACTATTTTTGGAGCTCCCAATAAAAAGATATGGATTTTGCAAATTAAAAAGGCGTGCTGATGTCAGCACCCCAGGTCAACCCGAGCATCACTGCGCGCGGGCCAGGCCTGTCAGCCGCAGCAGCGCATGCGTGCACCTGCGCTCAAAGCAAGCCAGCCGCTCCCCGCGCGACGCGTGGCGCGGCGATTCAAATGCGCGCGCACGCGCGCGGGAGAGGTGCGCCGCTCCGCTCCTGGCCAGGCGAGCCCAGAGGCAGGCACCCACGCGCGGGAATGCGCTGACGGGCGCACGGTGCCCCGCACCGACCCACAGGGAGGGGCACGTGGCGGCCGGCGAGTGGAGTGCTGAGGCGGTTTCCCGGCTCAGGCGCGGGGTGCGCAGTTCGGCCCCCGGTTTTGGCCGGTCCAGGTGCCAGAAGTCCGGTTTTTCTTCCAGAGACACATTATAGCACGGGTTTCTCTCGGTTTAGCTCTGGTTCTCGCCCCTGGAGCGAGGTTTTTGTCTTGTTTTCACTACAGGTCGGTGGACGAGGGGGATACCAACGCCAGGGAGGTTGGTTGCCTGCAAAGAGGTCGGTTGCATGCAAGGCAGCTATTAGGAATATTCCTAGCACCTCTCCCCTATAAATAGAGGCCATTTCCTCCTCCCACAACACACACCTACACACTTGAGCCTCATTTCTCCATCATATTCTTGTAGTAGTGTCCCTCTAGGTGTTCTCCACCTAGTTGTATATTTAGAAAAGAGGAGGAGAGTGAGAGTAGAAGAGAGGAGGAGGAGCCGGGCTTGTCGGAATCTCCTCAGCTTTTGTACCTCTACGGATCTACTTCAACTTGAGTTGCTTCCAGGTTATCTTTCGATATTTCTGAGCTTATTATTTGTCTAAATTTAGTTCTTGCTTTATTTCACTTAAGGGAATTCCGCTCGACCGAGTGCTCTAGTCCAGGTACAGGGTTAGAGTAGTAATCAATAGCATAGACGTGGTGTCTAGGCTTGTGCTTACCTGAGTTTGCGCCCAACCCCACGGATAGTTGTGGTAGCCCCGGAGGTGATAGCTCTGACCAGGCCTTTGTATTCCACCACGTTCGGGTTGGTGTTTTCATAGGGCTGTTGGCGGCCTGACCCCGATCACCTTTTCCCAGTCTTTTCGAGGATCGGAAAGGTACCGCCGCTCCGAAGTAAGTGAAGTTTAGGGAGCCTGACCCTTTAGCATCTATAATCTTAGGAATACCTTAGGAGACCCTCTCTTCCTACAAAAACATCCTTTCAACCTTCAGTTTGGTTGACTTTGTCCCCTCCCTAGTTCACTTCTCGTTCCCCGTGGGAATCGATACCTTGGAATACTCCGGGAGAAAGCTACAGCGGTATCCGTGCGCTTGCAGATTTATCTGTTTGCGTTAACAAATACCAACAACCTTTCTGGCGCCATTGCCGGGGAATGGTAGCTATTCTAGAATCGAACCAAGTCATTCGTGTATCCTTTTTCATTTTACCACCACCACTTTCACCTCACCACATCCATCAACCACCACCCACCATGGATTCCACTCCTATTCATCAGTTCTCCACACCAAAGGGTGAGTTCTTAGAGCCACCACAGTCGTCAAAACCAATCACAGCTCCTGGCTATGAACTACGTCCTGGCTTTATAGCCATGGTTCGGGACCAATCCTTCTCTAGGCACTGTTGGTATTTTGTAACGTCACGAATAAAATCCGCAAGCGCACGGATACCGCTGTAGCTTTCACCCAAGAGTATTCTAGGGTATCGTATCCACTAGGAAATATGAGTACACTACATACGGGTTCAGGCTGTCCAAGGACACACATGCTGGTGTAGGAGGATAGGAAAGAGAGGACTTTATAAGATCTAGAATCTATGTTTAGAAGAAGAAATCACGTCGCCGTTATACTTCGAGCTAAAGGTATCGACCGGCTTATACAAGACGATAGTTCCAATATGTGCTCTATCCAATATCCGAATGTGGATGATTACTAAAAGGCTCGAACAGGGCTGTCACCACCTGCCGGCTATCTCTACAAACCGTGGGACTATCAGACAACTGAGTGGTATAGTCCAGCCTAGACACCACGTCTACGCCTTTCCCTACTAACTCTAGAGGCGTACAGGGTTATCCTTTTCTATCCGGAGCCCACTCTAGAGTCAAATGCTACTCACTAGCATACACATCAACTAATATAAGGCAGAGATGATAACTTGCGATCTAAACTCTAATTCTAAATAAGC